>NC_092564.1:5188483-5488483 GCF_037975245.1 Apostichopus japonicus | reverse complement strand
TAACCTCTGAATGGCTGTACCACTATCTGTGAAGGTAACTTAATAAAAATTTATAGGGGCCTCTGTTTTGTTTAAATCATGTTCCTAACAAATATAGTACGCTATAGTCCTTTGGAACTATCCAATCCTAACCTGCACATCCTCATCGGGGAGAATTTCGGACCTCCCAACCTTCTCCTCATGCAAAATGCTGTATACGACACTGACTCTTGCCTCCAATGAGAGAAATCAATTAGGGTGACTAACAAGAAGTTAGTGGAAGCAGTGAATCTTGCTAAAGTAATATTTGAAATTCCAAATATTTGTCTCCAAGCTTCCAACCAAAATTATTTCCTTTAATATTGAATAATATCCTGATGTTGGAACTGCAAACATATGTTTATGTAAATGCTAGCAGACCCCCCCCCCCCTTCCTCCACGTCCTGCCCACCACATGCAAATACAGAAATCGAATAATAAATTCCCGTTTATTAGCTTCTATTTTGTAATACTTTTTCTCTAATTTTAGCCTGAATGTACCAATGTCTGCTTCTGGTTCGTACCGCCATGTCTACGAGGTCATGAAAATGATACGGATTATTACCAAAGGTTATCAAAGGTAGGTTGTAAGCTATAACTCCACCCCCCCCCCAATGTAGTCTCCAGTTTAATTCAATTGAATTCATTAGTCTACTGTCAATATTGCTAGCTTGTTCCGTCTCTACATATCAGACACTGCAATTGTTTTTATTTTTAGTAGTATACTAAAATTGAGCAAGAAATCGTTATATCTAGCATGCAGACAATGACACATGCTCTTTTTTACAATATTGCCCTTCCTTCTGTATGTGCTAGGTCCCCCCCCCCGTTACAAAGAAGAACGTACATACAGTCGGTTGGGGGGGGGGGGGGAGTCGCATGCATCGTACTTGTGTACATTTGGGGGTGGGTATTAGGCAAAGTTCGTCTCAGCCCCCTTTTCAAAGTCCAGGACGCCTTTCATGCGAAGAATGTGCTAGACATTCCTGCGACCTTTTTTTGTTGTTAAATTAGTTGTTTCCCCTCGTCTTCTTTGGCAGGTCGCTCCAATAATCAAATCGAAGATGGTTAGTGAGGGCAGCATCATGATTACTTACCAACCTCACAAAGACAAGGTTAACTTCTTCAGAATGGTGGTTATCCACAGCTTTCTGTATGAGAGACATATGGATTACGTCATCGATAAAATAGAGCAACTCGGGAAGACCGTGGTTGTGTAAGGGCGTCTGTTTATGGAACGGAAACAGTGACGTAAACATATACGTTGTTTCCGCGCTAAATATAACGTATTGTATGATTTAATAACTTTAAGCGATGCTTTACAAAGTCGTATAACATCTTAGTGTCAAGTTATTAAATCGTCGGTTCACCATCTCTAGATTCCACACACCCGCATAGTGTAAATAAAGTACAGTTTAGTGTATTCTTGCAACATCTTTGCGTGTATGTACCTCGTATGTAGAAATGTATCTGTTACATCATCTTTGAACATATATGGTGCTTTTGCGTTCCACTCATGGAAAGCGAACTACGAATGCAGGATATCGGACTAGCTTCGATTTACAATATTCCGTGTTAACATAACGAGACCTTGTATCAAGGGTGACTGTAAATACTGCTATAGTAAGAGGCTTTGAAAGCCATGTTTGGACTCCGGAAAGAATAACATTCTACCGGCCCCATTCTTGATTTTTTCCTTCGGTATATTATGAAATTGAGAAAACAATATTCCTTTTAACTCGTGCCCCCCCCCCCCCCCCTATTTGACTTCGAGCCCTTGTGCTTAAGCTCCATCACCCCTTCTTCTTTAGTCATGCCTTCTGATGCTTGGCTCAAGTTTTGGAATTCTTCTTTTAAAATGGTCAATTGCTTTACAAATTGTCAGTACTAACAATGTCACGAGGATTAGGAATGTCAAAAAGAAGGTCTTTGCCTTTCTTCACAAGCACGGTTGAAATATATATTTTATTTGAGAGTTAGAGCCAACCATAAGTATTAGTCCATATAAAATTACTATTCAGCAAACTAAGCTACCTCGTAAAAATGAAGTCTATGGGTTTTTTGTTTTCAACATTTCGTCGCCAAGACTTTTTTTTAAATAAGTTTCACTGAGCACATGCTTGTACAAAGAAAATAGGAACATTTTCAACCTATTGACTTTTATTTCGTTTCTTGAAATGAAACGTGCAAGTTTAAGTTAGTGAACGGCATTTTGTATGGTATTTCAAAACAGATGTATGTACAACATTCACTTTCATTTGACGTTTACTGAGAAATATATCATCGGAGATAAAATCTCGTACGTCACACGGTTTACATATTATCATAGAATATTATTGTATCATTATAATATTATATAAAACATCCACAAATAATATTGTTACATATAGTATTACACGCGTACTATGATATATTATGATAATAATTATACTGTTAAGTTTAGTAATATCACAGTACAATAGTATTGTATACTGGCATCATGTGAATCGGCTGATCTCTCACTGCTCCCAAACATTCCTACCAGCCTAGTTTATATCGGGATTGTCTGAGGAATCGAGACATCAGAAAGTTGATCCAAATCAACTCACGTAGAGGCAGTAAGGATCTGGGAGGATCCATGATTCTAGACAGGATGGTGTGGTGACCATAAGGTCGTTGAAGTCTACTCCCATGTAGGGCGGTCAGGGATCCCCTCCCCCTCCCCCTGCACGGAAAATTAAACGTTATGGCGTGAAATGGTGCATTCTGGGGCATATTTAGACAATAAATGAGATATTTAATAAGGTCACAACTCCCGTTTGTGCTAATAACTACTTTGGGGGAGGGGGCATGTGTGTGTGGGGGGGGGGGGTAGGGTAGGGGTGCACACCCATTCTAGATCTGAATGCTGCTTCAATAAACTAGGTGTAACGTTTAATGATGATATTTAGAGAGGAGGACAAATGAATGTAAACTTTATTTAACTGACTTGTTGTGAATTGATACAATTAATAATGTTGCATTGCCATCGAAAAATATTGATATTTTTCTTTAGAGCAAATGTCGATATGGTATAACCAAAATATTTTCAAAATATTAAACGAACCCATTCAACAGGTTTTAACTTAAGCAATATACGAAACATGTAATATATGTTTTACGGGGAATACCGATCTTAGTGGGGAGGGGGGGGGGGGGGTTGATGATTGAAAGTTAGGGTATAAGGGGGGGGGAGGGTGATGATTGAAAATTAGGGTATATGGAGCCTACAAATTACCAGTTGGTGATAATCACACCAAATAAACGATTAAAACTTCATATCGATTATTTTTTTGGGTAACTTATGCTCTTCTTCTGCTCATATTAGTTGTTGAATCAGGATATAAACAATAGTTTAGTTTAACCACAAGAAACTTGCAATGTCAATAAATTAAAATAATGATTATGAGACCCTTCTGATTAGAGTACAAGTCCAGATTTGACAACCCTCGCCCATTGTTGATAGATCGTCGCAACAGTTTAAAAGTCAAATCACCTTGAAAGAAAAAGGCCACACGGAGCCCCAGAATAAAAAGCCAAACTCAGTCTGCGCAGAAAATGCTATTTCCGAAGGAATCGGGCATTGAGGACTAATAGACCTTCCTGTCAGCGGCTACATGTTATGAACAGCCGAAGAATTTGTTTATATTTTTTAATAATTTTAACATGAATACAGTAATCGTATGTTTGAAAATTAAATATATTGCATAGCTTTATTTTTGATATATTTGCGAAAATGTTGGAAATTGCCGTTAAAATTATTAAAGACATACCAGTCGCACGCCCTCTTCCCCTCCCCTCAAAATGGCAAAATATCAGAATAAGCCGACTGATTTTTTTGTAAGGACAAATAAGTCTCACAAAATAGCAATTTTTTTTCAGATTGTGTATGGCTATTAAAAGAGCAAATATACCAACCCTGATCTGGGGGAGGGACAACATGTCGCCCTAAAATTTTAGTTTAAGGGGTACTACTATGATTGGATGTTGTACATAAACTGATGATTGGTGAAAGTACGAACACCCCTTTAAATATTACTTTTAATAATCACATTGCTAAAACGAGCCAATCAGAAGGGAAGCCAAGAAAGTTCAAAGCAAGCTCCGCTAACGTGTGTGTTTGTCTGGACAAGCATAGACATCTGTTATCTGCGTCTCATTGGCATTCTGAAAAGGTTTAATTTATTTCATGTATAAGATGCAATTTCTGAAGTTGTTCTTAATAATCGAGCGTGAGAAACTGGAGTAAACATCTTCCATGGATGCAGCGAAAATCTGTGGAATATGTGTAAATGCATGGTACAACAATATGGATTAAAGGAGATATTCCATACTATAACATTACACTAACAAATATTGGGCCACTTATAAGCTGCCAACCTATATGCGTGGTAATATTACAGAGTAAATCATCGCACCCAGGATATAATTCAAATGTTGTAAGGAAACTGAGAGTGGGTCAAGTTTTCTGGTTTACGTGTCAATGCTCTATCTTAGATGACTTTTCTTGAAGAAAAAAGAACATTCTCTGACAATTTTTTTGGGCCAAGCAAAAAATATTTGGGGGCCTTTTCCCATCCCCTTAGCTACGCCAATGGTTTTAGGTAATAAAATTAAGGAAAATGAATGTTAAGTATTTATTTGTAGACTTATTCTAACTGATTTGGTCTGAACTAATCAAATATGATCCGATTGAGGCCCATATAGCCAGATTTCGGTGCACAAATATTGGGTCGATACATCTTGGGGGAGGGTCTCTAAGGGAAGGGATTTCCATTCTCCTTTGATAACTTATTTTAAGGTGATCAAGGGGGCTAATAAATCATGCAAAATGGTGCTCTAAATGTCTTCATTTTAACTACATTTGTGAAAACAAGTTTAAATGTTGTTAGTGTATACGACTTTGCGTGTGTGTATTATAAAATATAGGCCAATTGGAAGATATTCTCAAATGTATACCAGGAAACTGGTCACAATAATTACTGTTGATATATGTTACAATCATTAGTGTATTTCGATAGTATATAGCAATAAGTCCATCGGTTTGTTATATATGAATTAATATAGTAATAAACGTCATTTAATATTTCCGTGGTCATAGCAATATTCTCTATGAGAGTTGTAGTGTACAGAAAAACCTGCTAATTAATATTTCCTCAGGCTGTTTTAAGAATCATATATATTTAAATAAAGTGACGATTGACAGTTAAACCGTGATCCGGCTTTCTATTGTTTAAAATACTTTATTTGTTTTGTGTGTTATTGTATGTTTAATGTGTAATAAAGGCATCCAGTTCTTGGAGACACCGGCAAATTGTGAGACATCATTAATGATTATCGTCATAGCGACATATTATCCTAGTCAAAATGTCCTCCCGTCGATCTGAGTTTAGGTAAGGGCGGTCACGAACATGTTATGGAAGGGTCAGAGGCGAATCAAGGATTTTATTAAGATCCTGGGATCGTTGCCCCCCCCCCCCGGCCAGAAAAGTAATAATAAAAGTGTATAAATTAGGTCCAAAAAAACCCCCGCAAGGTTGTGCTAATCAGTAGCGGCCTACTCGACTTTTAGTGTGAGGTTGAAAGGAGAAGTGGTGTTTCCTCAAGTAGTGTCCTTAATTCTTCCCGACCTAATGTATAAAAGCCCCTGACTGAACATTTTCCCCGCCGACTGACAATGGGGTAGGGGAACATAGTTTAGTAGGGGGGGGGGGAGGATCAGGGAAGGACACTCAAGTACCTATCAAGGACCCTATTGGAGAGAAGAAAACAGAAGACAAAAACTATCAGACCCGATTACAATGCTAAAAGTGCTTGTCCAAAGCATTCTTAAACCCATTCACGCTACTTGCAAGTACAACTTTCTCAGGCAAACCATTCCACTCAATCACAACCCTATTAAAAAAAAGTTAGCCTATGACGAAAATTAATTCTACTTTGTAACTTCTGGAGTTTAAGACAATGACCCCTGGTACAATTACTATTAGCAAACATGAAAAATTAAGTCAGTGAAGGATAAATTGTCAAAACCATAAACAATCTTGAAAAACCTGAATCAAGTCACCACGTAAGCTCCTAAGCTCCAGTGTGGTGAGATTCAGCAGCTGTAACCGCCTTTAATTAGGAACACCCTTTAAGGAACTATAATCATCCTAGTAGCCCTCCTCTGGACCTTCTCAGGTACTTCCTTAGGCCTTAGCAAATATGGGTTCCAAGCATGCACAGCATAGCCTACTCCAGATGAGGCCTAACCAACTGCTTATAAAGCCTACAACAATGTCCTCTTGGTCACACCTAAAACCTTTAGCAGTTAAATTTCGATACAATGTTTAGAAGGTTGCAGAGATGAGTCAATGTAGATACAGGTCTCTTTCAAAAAAACCTCCTACAACTCCTCACCATTAAGAGGGTACGTAAACTTTTGGTTACTCGAATACCAATATGTATCACCTTGCACTTATCACTATTAAAAAACTTATCGAAATCCACTTGAAATTTCTCAGAATCGTTTTTTGGAAGAGACTTCAGAATACAGTTTGGTGTCGTCAGCAAACTTCTTGGCTGTACACAAAACAAAATAATTCCGTCGATGTCATTTATATAAGCAACAAACAACAAGGGACCCAAAACAGATCCTCCGTTGTGGAACCTCATTAGTCCTGCCAAGTCCTGCCATGAAGAAGCAGAGCCACCCTCTGTGTCCTATATACCAGGCACGTATCCAGGATTTTCTAACCCGGGGGGCGCGAAGTACTATCTAAGCGGAGCGCCACCATCGGTTGGTGCGCAGCGTACAAGAAAATTTCTGGTTTTGATACCCCCCAGATCACCGGAAATAGCACTTCTCGGCCTTGAATATGAGCAACCAGATGTACACTTGTTGCCTGAGAACCAAGTATTTCCCAAAAGTTTTTTTCCATCCATAACCTTTTTGAAGATTGTCACCTGTCACACATCATGTTCGACCTGATTGCATGTCCTATGGATCATTGCTTTTGTAGGCGATTCTACGTCACGGCCCACAATATCCGAAAGCCCCACTTTTGAAGGTTTTAAGCCGATTATTTGTTGAGAATTTGAAAATTCCCATTTCTCGTGAATAAAATCACTTGAAAACATACCCATAATGTTGCAGAAAATTCAATCTATGGTACAAGCAATATAGAAAAGCCTCCTTGATCCCCTAACAGACAGGTCAAAGTTGCACGAGTAGAGGAAAGTATGATGAAGAATGTTGGTGAGGAAATTTTGGAAAATTCCGACACAGTTAATTTCTTGGTGTAGAAATATTGCAACCTCTTATAATGGCTATTATAAAACTTGGTTGAAGGAAATGAAAAATAGGAGATATTTCCGATATGAGGTATATCGAAACCGAACACTACACACATAGGCGTAGGTCCCGTAGAAGGCGGTGGCTGCAGCCCCCCTCCCCCCCCCCGCAACCAAATTTTTCCCCATCTTTTTCGGGCACCTACTGAAAGAAAAATAAATAGCAATGAATAGCTTAAAAATGATCTCCTTGGTAATTAAAATAAAGTTGTAAGCTTGGCCGACATTACTACTGTAAAAGAAAGTTTTGACATAAATGGATCTGTATGATTTTTCTCCATCTACATAAGACATTTGGTTGTTTACATAGCATCCAGCGGTATACCGTGCAACTTTGACGGACCGTGCGGTACACGATGCCATGCACTGTAATGACCGATGCTTGCTTATATGATACTGGCATCGATATGTTGAACGCGCGCTTCTTGCGCGGAAAATTTTGGCTTTTTTTTCGGGCAAGTCATTACAGCCCCCAAATCCAATTGGGCTCCTACGCCTTTAACTACACACATAGACAGTTTTTGAGGCTGTTCAGCGTGGAACATGCATTTCAATGCTCACTGATATGATGTTATATCTGCTCTTTGCTTTACAAATTCGAACAGGCGTGTAGCGAGTAATTGCCAAGGGAGGGGCAAACTATCTAAGCGAAGCGCCACCATGAGTTGGCGCGAAGCGTACAAGAAAAATTTTGGCCGAAAATGCCTCCCAGATCGCTGGAAATGACACTTCCCAGGCCTTGTAAGTTGCATCTAAGCATTGTCTATTTTGAAATTACTAGCGATGTCATAAAGAAAATTTGCTCGGGGGGGGGGCGGTCGCCCCCTCCCCGAAATGCGTCATGTACCCCGACGACTCGGTCGAGTTCAAGACCAGTGCACAGTTGGTTCCATATAGCACAATTGTACAATTGTTTAAGGCGTCCATACACACACACGCGTTATGATAGACCATATATAGTATTTATATAGATACATTAGTGAGAGAGGAAAAATGGAAACGTCAAAAATGGAGTTGTCGGTGTAAGGGGTAGGGGTGAGGCGCACACCCCCGCCGTAATCCTTGATCTGTCACTGGCTACCCTGTGTATATTATAGGGATCAGCGCTTTAACTATGACTGTTCCTCTTTCTCTTCCCGAGGTCTTGGCTATCTTCTACTCCCTCCTTTTTTCCTTTTTCTCTCTTTTTTCTTTTTCTTTTCTCTTCCTTCCTCTCCTCCTTTTCTTTTTTCCCCCTCCTTTTCCCTTTTTTCTTCTCTTTTTTTCTCTCCTCTTTTCCTTACCCGGGGGGCGCGCGCCCCCAACGCCCCCCCCCCTGGATACGCACCTGTATACCAAGCCAATTATCGATACCTCCCATGGAGGAGGAGCAGAAATAGCTGCCGCTATCTTTTTGAAAAGATTCACTGCCAGCCTCTTGCCTCGCAGTTCATCAATGGTGGCAGGATATATGAGCAGAAATCCTTGATATTATCTTTTCTCAGTCCCTTTACCCAAAGCCAAAACAGAGGTTGTTGTAGTTACGTAACACATGATCAGTGACTTTACACAGTTCACAACACTGATCTCAAAAGGTCGTAACTTTGGCTATAACTGTTAGTTGTTTACAAATTGATAGTCGAACTAAGAGAATACAACGGATCATTGCTCTTGAAGTCTCTATCTTGGTGGATCTCTTTCTCTAGACACTTCCTTGATTATGGCTAGCGAATCATGAAATAGCAGCGTTATGTAAATGAAAATGTTCGTTCTTTCTTTAAATGTTTTTAACGAAAGCATTCTAGCCTAACAAGGCCTTAGTAAGGAGCTAAGCCTACATACAGTAGTGCGTGAGCTTGCATAGGCCTAGGCCTACTAAGTTTTCTTTTAGTCGAATATCGAACGTTAACACACAACTAGTTCCACGAAATAACTTATTTCTAGTTAAAAAGGTTAGTCGTCCGGGTTATTTGGTTTAAATGTAGGTAGCTTGATAGGCGAGAGTTTTTATACGAGAAGCCTGCAATCTCAAATTCGATTAAAAATAAACTTAAGTACTATTACAGCATACAGGCCTTGGCTAGGGCTAGTCTGGCCCCTGGGTTAGATTAGATGACAATTTTTTTTTAGCCTCTGAAGAAGATCCTGCTAGGATCGAAACGTCAGGCCAACTTACTTTTACACATTCTCTTACACAGCTCAGTGGATAAGCAGTTTGCTAACAGTTTTATTTTATTTTGAAAAATGAAAGTAGCATAACAATAACAAAAGTAACAGTTATGAGTTAGGCCTAGGTTTAAGTCGGGAGATCTTAGACCGAGTTCTTGGACAGTAGCATTAATACTAAGGGTTGTAACTAAAATCATAGTTCAATATACAAGTTTAACAACAGTAGTGACTGGTGTGTCTTATTGATATGAAATTTGGATGATTTCTGCATTAGCTAGGCTACATCTTCTTTTGAGAAAACTGAAATATGATGACAAATTTCTTTTCATTACTAGACTACCATTTTTTGTAGTTTTACAAGTGTGTCTCTGGGATTTCTATTCCACAAATTTCTTTGTTGAAATTATTATTCGTCCCCTCAATCATTCAATTATCTTTCCACTATTTGTCTTACTCTTTGGTCCCTATTGTATCAGCACAAAAGTGTAACACCCATAAACCAGCATTCTTAATATAGTTAGCCTATTATACAGCCTATGTGAAACAATACTACTGAGAGGGATGACAATGGTTACAGTACAGGCATCATAATATGTCCAGCATTGACAATCACCTGTTGTTTCCTAATTGATAAATACAAATGGAAGCAAGATGATGGATAGGAAACTATGTTTGTAATATTTCTATATGAATATCAAGATCAACTGATTGCTTTTCTCAGAATGCCTTAGGAGGAAGATAGTTGTTATGTAGGAAAGCTTTATAGAGGTGCAGTATGACTACATCAGGTACAAATATCAGCTTACCGTCATGAAAAATGGCTGACAAATGTTATTTCACTTCACCATGTCAAGACTATAAAAAAGACCAATCTTATCAAATTTTTTAGTGTTCTTTAATACTCTGTAGGGTTTTCTTCTTTCAGAATCTATGAGATAATGCTATGATATGCTAAAGAGATTAGAATACTTTACCTCAATAACCATCCGTATCTGAGGCAAGATGGATGATGACACTCCCACTTCAGTGTCTGCTAGGTTCTTCTTAGATGATGATCCTCCCCAGGTGAGAGCATGAAGACATGTGTAGTATATCTCCTTCAGACTATGCACTATCGACACAGTGATATGAATAAAATTTGGTGGTGTGGAAGGGTAATGGTCAAAATTGATGGAAATAAATTTGAAATAAATTCATTGACATTTTGTAAATGGAGAAAAGAAGGGGTGGGGGGCAGGGGTAGGGAGAGGTCTAGCTTTGGGAGTTTGAATTTAAGGTGGACTGGTACCACTGTCATTAATACTATTGGTCGCAAAGTTTTCAAAGTAAAAGGTACAATAATTTATGACTTTTTCTCTGCTGTTTCTGTGGCACACTTGCTCTGGCAGTTATAAGAGATAAACCTAGTTCTATCAGGTTGTAAAAGTAAACCTCTCTGAGGTTTTGTACTAATGTAAATTGCCATTTATAACTGTCCCAACAACCTACCCATGCAGATGCATTGCAGGAAAGCAAATGCACCGTGAGCTTGTCATATCAGTAGGTATCCTAGTCATGTAAGAGTCAAGACGATTGGAGAGTAACATCACCAAAGATGAAGACAATATGCTTGTAATATGGGCAAAAATCCGACAAATTTTGTAATGAAATTTCACCAGCTTTCTGTATCAATTGTATTTAATGAAATTGCAACCAGCAAGTTTACATTAGTTTAGATTGTTATTTTGTTGTTGAAGAAAACTTATTGTAAGATACTGTATATGGTATTAATATTGCAAAAGGACATTCCCTATAAAGATAACAAGCTTTATGTTCCTCTTGTAGGATACTGTATCCGTGACTTCAACTCTTAATCCATGGGATACAGATCTTAAAGTCAACGTCGGTGTGTGCGCTATGGCGAAGAAGTCTGGCTCCAAGCCTATGCAAGAAATATTAAGCAGACTATCAAAATTTGATTGCATCCTACCAGAAGTCTTCCCAGAGGAGATGATTCTAAACGAACCTGTGGAGGATTGGCCTCAATGCGACTGCCTGGTGTCATTCTTCTCAACGGGGTTTCCGTTGGAGAAGGCTATCGCTTACGCCAATCTACGAAAACCGCTCATTATTAATGATCTCGAGAATCAGTTCACTTTAATGGACAGGTAAGAAACAAGTTTTGAGAGTTCGGATTACAAACAACAAATGAAAAATATCTTAAGGACATTGACATTTACATTTAAGGACATTAAGAAAGTGTTGTTCTTGTCTAACCCACTCATCAGTATCACAGACAAAGTTATGTTGGATAAGAGGAGGGTGAAAAAATAACAAATGGTAAAAACTTGGAAAAGAGCGAAGAGTTATCGCCACCAACAATATAGCTCAGATTATAGCTCAGTTGATAGGGCAATGAGCTTGTAACCCAGATTTCAGTGGTTCAAGTCCTTTTCTAGCCATAAATTTTCTTTGCTCTTTCAATTGTTTACAATTTCCCAGTCAGTTTTTCGTTGTTTGTTTACTTTGTATAATCAGGATAAAGAGGTTGACGGTAGTTTTTATAGTGTCGATATATTGGCAGAAGTCCTCTCATGCCCTGAAAGGTTAAGGTTGCATATATATTAAAAAAGGAGAAGAGATAATTACTTTACCTGAATGTAAGAAGCTTATAGTTTCAAAGGTGATTGAAGGAATACTTCTACTCAGATGCTGTGGTTCTGTCTCTAGGGAGTGAAAATGATTTTTCTTGTGGCTGCAGTAGAAAATTTTCTGAATCTTTGGGTGAAAACCACATCTTCATAGCATTTTGTATCGCAAAGATATGAATTTGTTAAAACCTGTTAAGAGTATATGCCCAATCACATCACAAGCCCCCCACCTCTTCCACCACCCCCCCCCCCAAATGGTGATCAAGCTTCCTTGATTAGTTGAAGGTTTAACCAGTCAAAGTAGGTTAAATTCAATCCAACATATCTATAGTTAAGGACAAGATTCTGAGATTTCAAATAGCAGTATTTGAATATTTTTTATCTTCAGTATAAGTTTTACATTTTGTTTGCTACCAGAAACTGCTTTAAATGTAGTGTGAGCAGAGAAGAAGATGGTTTGCTGTTTAAATAAATCCATACTGAAAGTTCTGACTTTGATTTGTTTCATCTGCAAATATATACAGCTTATCATATTTTTAAACAATTTCTTTCTCACCAATTTATTTTTGCCAATCATTTTTTACCAATCTTTTTCACCATTTCATTTACTAATCTTGTTTACTATGTTTTTGTGTTTTCCAACCAATCTTTTTGACCATTTTATTTACCAATCATTTTGACCAATCATTTTGAGCAATCTTTTCGACTAATCGACATCTACATCTTAATTTCTCTACAGGAGGAAAGTTTTCCGTATTTTGAAAGAAAACGATATACCCGTACCTCGACATGCTGTTCTCGACCGTGCTTACGACCCTGGTAAGAGTTAAGACTTCCACTTGTTATGAGCTTCTGCTGAGTGTAAATTTCAGTCGGGATTGATAGTTTAATATAACAAAAATGCGGTAAAATCAACAAAACAGATACCTCTTGAAATGAGATCCGGATAGATCTTAGCTAGAACCTTCAATTAATGCATTAGAAATGTGGGCAAGTTTTGTTCTTTACAAGCAGGCAGAATTGTTATTACTATGATTTTTTATATGTTTGCCTCAGGTTGAAAAGAATCTATGCAGTCATGGTGGTGTGTCTATCATGTGGTGCTTGGAAATATAATAACCGGGGCAATGAGAAAGCACGCCATGGTTCAGCTGCCTTATGTCACTTCCATGTATATCAGTCATTTTTCTTGGTGGAGATCATGAGATCAATGAACCACCAAAACTCTTTTAAGCAAACTCTTTGAAATGTGATAAACCTGTATGTATAGGTGTCTGGAACCTCAAACTTGGTATATCAGTTATCCTGTGTATCACGTTATCTCAAAGAATAAATTATACAAACCAACAGTCGTTACATTGCCCGGCAAACAATTCTGTGGGGATTACAAAAGTAACTGGGCTTGTGAGGCCTTTTCCATCCCATTTCCCACCTACCTCTGTTCCCTTTATATCCTCCCTCCCCCTCCTCCATCCCTGCCCCCCTCTTTCCCAACCCTGGCCATTTCTCTCCCCCTCTTCCTCCTCCCTCCCTGCCCCCTTCTTTCCCAACCCTGTCCCCCCCCGGCCCATTTTTCCTTCTCCATGCTCCCTCCTATTCCTTTTTGTTTCTCGATAATTTGAGACAAACTAAAACTCACCCATTCTTCAATATTCTTTTATTGCAGTGGAAGTTTCAATGCAAGAGAGTGAAGACCATGTAGAAGTCAGTGGTAGTGTGTTCCAGAAACCATTTGTAGAGAAGCCAATATCCGCTGAAGATCACAATGTCTACATCTATTTTCCAACATCAGCGGGCGGCGGTAGTCAGAGACTTTTCAGGAAGGTAGATAGGTTTCATTCTTTCCTTTGCATTGATACTGTAAATTTACTCATATAAAATTGTATAAAGGTAAGTTTGTACCAGTCATGAGAAATATCTCCATAAAGCTATGAAACTTTCTAACATCGATAATTTATCTTAAGCTTATGCTTATAAACCCAATCTCATACCTCTCCCTATGCATGCTTGCATATCACCCGCTGCTCACGTTAGCCTGCTGAGCCAACATTCATAATATAATCAGGATGATACAGATTCCATAGTGTATAATGAAAGCTGCACACCTGTAAGCAGGTACTGAACATGGTATGAAATGTACAGCACTGGTATATCTCATGCAGTCTACAAACGGACGAAACAATTCGGCACCAGTGAGCTCTCAGATCAGTCCTTGAAACAGTTGGTTGTTACCGGTTTGCAGAAATCACCTATCACCTGACAAAAGAATCTGGTGTACAGGATTGTGTGGGTGTATGATAAGTTACGGTTTTGAGGGTCATTTATGTGGTAAAGCATGGGTAGGCAACCTTTTTGAATGAATGGGCCCGATATAAGGAGTGAAAAATTGACTGGGCCGCACCTAATCAACGACCTGCTGTTGATTTCAATTCTTTGATTCCGAGGACTTTCAAGCAATAGGTGTGTGGACTTAATCTGTTTTCACAAAAACATATTGTCAATACAGTACAGTAGATAATTAATGGGGATAATAGGCCTACTGTACCTGGCAGCATCATTAGTGCCGATAAATTCTAAGCAGCTAGCTCGTTTTTTGTGATGATGTAAAATAGACTGAGTATTTTTCTTTCTCTTGAGACATCTCACAGGCCGCAAAAAAATCACTGTCGGGCTGCATGTGGCCCGGGGGCCGTAGGTTGCCCATCCCAGTGGTAAAGCAATCGCTAGAGAGGAATGGAGCACCGTCATACATCCCCCTCATTTCTGTCTTCTCTGTTTCAATTTCACAGAGGGGTAATCGAAGCAGTCAGTATTCATCGGAAAGCAGACTGAGACCAAATGGCTCCTATATTTATGAGGAATTTATGCCGACGGACGGCACTGATGTGAAGGTATGCACATTGACGTACTTTAGTAAAGATGCATGATTATGTGTTCTTCCAAACTTTAACCGTGCAAAAAATTGCTGATCCTTTTGGAAGATTTTGTTTTTCCCTGGAGACTGAAGCTCCAACCTGTTTTGTTAAAGGGATAATATTAATTGTCAAACCATTTTTTCATTTTCAGCCAGCAATTGGTATCAGCCAGTTTTTTTGATCTGCTTTTAGCAAGTGCTATTTAGAGGATGTCTGAATGGATCTTTAACTCAATTGCAAACTTTACATTTGGGGTTTATTCCAAATCAGTCCATGCAATTCTGCTAAACTCAAACCAGTGTGAAGTTTCTTTCCATTGCTCAATATATTTTGTCATGTCACATGTTTAAAGTACTTAGTGGTTAAGTACCGTATACTGGATAGCAGGTAACTATTTACTGGAGGGTTATGAACTCTGGGGTATCATTAGCATAGGAGCAGCAAATCTCTTTTGAGAATAAATCATAAATTTAAGAAAACTTCATGGTAGTCACTGTTTGATGTCATTTATGAGACTTCTCTGAAGTCTTGCACCTGAATGAATATCCAAACCACGATCTTCAAAATGAAATATCAATTGTTCTCTGTCTAATACTAATATTATAATAATATTCAGCAGTTATTTTTAGGATGCTTAAGCTTACTGATTACAAATTACACATCGGGTGGATTCCAATTTAACATTTTAACTCAATTTGGAGTCTTTTCAATTTAGAAAGTCATTTCAGATGGGAAAACCGTAGATTTTTCTTAGATGAAAAACCGATCTTACTATGACTCGGCTGGGTATCGAACCCCGAACCTCCCGATTGCTAAGCCTCATTGCTTCAAATGCCACCGTCTTTATCCACTCGGCCACAGCACCGGTTTAATAAGAAAGGCTGAATGATAATGGTTGATATTTTTTTTGCTGTATAAAGGTATTACGTTGATCATGATCTTAGACTCATTTACGTGTTAATCCATAGGTTTATACTGTCGGCCCAGACTATGCCCACGCTGAGGCCCGAAAGTCTCCAGCGCTGGACGGTAAAGTGGAAAGGGACAACCAAGGCAAAGAGATTCGTTATCCGGTTATTCTGAACAACCAAGAAAAGCTCATCGCCAAGAAGATTTGTCACGCCTTTAAGGTAAACTATCGCTGCCATCGAAAGGTGTACATTGTTAGTTTCATCATTACAACATTGGTATGAGGTCATAGATCTTCAAACCATCAACAGATTGACTGCAGTTTGCCAGCACAAACAGACTTACAGACTGAGGCTTTGCATATAATTTAAAACGCTATTTATTGTAAGCAATGTTTGCTTGTGATATCTTTGTCAATAGTATTCCTTTAAAGCAAAGTGTTTGAAAGAAGATGAAGATTAGAAAGAAAAAGAAAGAAGGAAAAACAAAAACAGCAAAGCAATGCATGTGAGATTCAACATGTCAGGATTTATATTATTAATATTTAGAGACCGGTGCACCCATCCCCCCTCTCCTCCTTGGTAAATGATGCCCCTGCATATAGGTTTCTTCAACCTCATACTTGTGTGTCTTACGAAGAAAGGCATTATATCAATTCAGCGAGCGGCTGTACACGATGATCAAATATTTATTCCCAAATGTCGCAATGGAACTTTCATCACATTCATAAACTAAACTATAATGCACATATTTTTCCCTGACAGCAATTTGTGTGTGGTTTTGACCTCTTGCGAGCCCACGGAAAGTCATATGTATGTGATGTTAACGGCTTCAGTTTTGTGAAGAACTCCAAGAAGTACTATGATGACTGTGCAAAGATATTAGGGTAAGAGAGATGTCTGTGAATTCATTGCTATTCAGACATGTCTAAAGACAAATACTGTCATGCCATTCCAGGAGGACACTTCTCTAACTCACTGTGAAGTGTAAGATCTAAGCCCTTTGGTTTGGCACAGTCATAACATAACTGCAGGCCAAATTTAGCCATTTCGGGGCGGGGGGGGGGGGATGGGAGGGGTGGAGCTGGGGGATGGGTGGAGGAAACCCTTTAAAGTTGGATCTATTCATGTTATACAAACAAACAACGTCAGATGTTGCAGTAGTTTTTATTTCGCTATAACATAATTATGGAATGTTCAACATTCCATATACCACATATTCCAGTATTTCAATGTGTGTTTTTTGTTCAACAAATTCTACTTGCAAAAATGGAGCATGGTACTCTTCATTACCAAAAAAGAGGCAAATATATGTCAATTATGGAAAGGGGCACTTAAGAAGTTTTTTGCAGAACTGAGAGAGAGCATGTGCCCCTCTACAAACTAGATAAATTATAGCATGACACTGCTAGAATATTTTTGTTTAATATTCTGTCGTGTGTGCTGTGGTACCCTAAGTAATTACTCCTTTCTTCCTTTGTTTTTTTGGCTTTGTCATCAATTAATTCAGAAACCTAATCATGAGGAAAATTGCTCCAAAGTACAACATACCCTGGCAAATGTTTACCTTGGACGAAGAGATACCGTTTGTTCCAACAACTCATGGAACTATGTAAGTATGTAGTAATCATGGAATGAATATCGACTTTGCAAAGAAAACATATATATATATATCACAGAGATAGTGTTTTCCATGCCGACAGTCATTCTATTTATACTTTTATCCAATTTCTAATAGGGTCGTCTTATTTGATTTTATCTGGAGCTTTTGGTTTATCGTCTTTTACTAAAAGTTAAAGTACAGTCTTCCCTGGAAACTATGAATATTCCGCTCGTACACGCATGGGGAGGTGGTTACCTTTCTATTGAACACTGTCGTGGGGGAGGGGTTTAGTTTTGTATAATTACAGGTGTTTAAATGCAAAGTGGTACTATATTTTGCAACCATATCAATTCATTTTTAAAATTTTGTTGGGAACATTTAACAGGCAGTGTCAACTACTGTATCCCCACAGCATGAACAACCATTCTCTACCCAGGGAAATGTATACCATTAAAAGTGGGATGTGGGTTTGGGTGGGTACACAACAACCTTACACTCACCAAAAAAACCACATGTATAGGGCCCTGTTTTCTGTTTCAAAGATGGTTACTCATAATTGAATGTATATGTTGACAGGATGGAGTTGCGGTGCGTGATAGCTGTGATCCGCCACGGTGACCGGACCCCCAAACAGAAGATGAAGATGGAAGTGAAGCATAGAAAGTAAGCATTACTCAGGCATGAGCTTTTTCTGCGAATTCGCGGAATATCCGTGATTTCTTTTCTACCTCGGGGACAAAAACTATTATCCTAACACACTGTAGCATACGCAAACTGGAGCCTATACCGCAATGTTTGCAAAGTTCCGTGATTTTTTTCTTTACCCCAGGCTCATCCCTGATTACTAGTAATTATTTTAATCTGTGTGTTAAAAGCATTGCTGCCTAGAGTATCTTTCATGGAATGGGTTAGGACAACTGGTAATTAAAAGCCATATTTACTCCCAATGTGGGAAGCAGATAGTGCAATCTCAAGGAGTTTATTTTAGAAGATGCAAAGGTTGTGTAAAATGTTCATTTTATGGTTTCAAATATTTGTCATTGAGTAGCATAACACTGTTTTTGTTGTTGTTGCAAAAAGCATTCCTCACACCTCTTTAAAGTAGGCTAGAGAACTGGTACCATAGGTGAAAACGGATGTAGTATGTTATGCATCCATTTCAGCTACATAATGAAGGTTCTTGTTTAGAAGATGCAATGTTTTAGGTTGAGAGTTGATTTATAGGTTTGCTTGCACATTGGAAGGTGGCTGTACAGGCAAGCTGGAACCTTCACCCCCTCTACCACCTCTCCTGCAAGTTTGAGTGTGATATAGCCCATTTTCCTGTTACACTGCATCCTTTTGGACATCAATGCACCCCTTTATCTTATAACAATGGAAGGGGCACTTCATAACCACTTATATGTCAGAATGACCTTAATTTACCCTCCCCCTTCCTCCCCTCCATGTCAGCACACCTCCCTAAACTAAGCAAAATGTAAATATGTCTCACTTTGGATATGTGTGGTTTATTTGTACAGCTAGCTACAATTTCAGTGACCCCATATACACCTCCTCCCTTCCATTTTATCTTCGACAGTGAAATCTCTGGTCAGATACCAAAAGTGTTTATACTCACAAATAGCTGGGAGTTGTTCAGAGAGCATCTTCACTCCACAGGTCTAAAGTCTAAACCTGCCTCATGTCAAACATGACCTCTTGCTTTACCTAGCTTTGCATTTTCTCTTCTATGTATCCATCCAATTAATATCCACATCCCCACTCACATATATATTCATAGGAAATGTTTCTTGCTTGTGAAGGATGTATGCGAAGGAAATGCATTCTTTTGTTCATGGAAATTGCATTTTCCTCGGATATACCCGTAAAATTATAAGCCTAAACTGTGTCCTAAGCTTCTTTAAGATTCAAAGAGGAGAATCATCCAAAAGTGTATCGATTCTATTTTTTCTTGTGCCAGGTTTTTCCAATTGTTTGAAAATTATGGAGGACTAAGAAAGAAGAAGATCAAACTGAAGAGGCCTGAACAGTTACAGAAGGTTCTCGACGTAGCCAGGAGTCTACTCGACGAACTCCACAACCAGAAACACGAAAACCAGATGGAGATAGAGGAACGGGAATCCAAACTGGAGCAGTTGAAAGCCGTCTTGGAGATGTACGGATACTTCTCGGGAATAAACAGAAAGGTACAGATGAAACTACTGGACGGCAACAAATCCAAGCAATCCAGCAGTGAGGAAGGTGAGAATCGATAAACCGTCCGCTCCCATTTACAGATTTAAGTTGTATATTTGGAATTGCGATGTTGTATATTACTCTGCATTGGTCTGAACGAGCCATGTCACATACTCTCATAATTGGATCCCCCCTACCCCACCCAAACCCTCCGATTTTCATTTAGAAGTGATGAATGTGATTGCAACCATTGTATGGTTCCTATCAGGTCTGGAAAACAGGATCAGTATGGAACAAGTATCAAAAATGAAACATGCAGTTTCTCTGGGTCTTGATTTGAAAGTCTTGGAATTTGAGTCTGGAAAATTAAGGGGAAATCCTTCTTTGAACGCTTTTTATATTTTTTCATGACTACTTGGTAAAGGTTTCATGTTGGTTAAAATAGAACACTTTGTACGGAGGGAGGGGTCAATTCTGGATGTATATTCCTCAGTGATTTGTAATGTGGCAATCTGTAATATGTTACATTTCCAAACTGCATTATGCAGCTCACATTACCCTCTTTTTTTTTGTAACCTACCACCAACTCCCCCCCCCCTGTCCCCCCTTTTTTTTCAGAGGGAGGTTAGTTACTCTTACTTTCCTTCTTGTGTTTTCTAGTTTCTGCAGCTTCCAAAAAGGGATCTGGCCGTCAGAGTGGTAATTTAAGCTCGTCTTGTGCTAAGTATTTAGCTTTTTATGTTGGGATGTTTTTGTTTTGACTTTTGCTGGTGTACACATTAAATACAACAGTGTCTTACTTGACAACAGGGCTGCAATCCGAGCAAAGACTATTTTACGTTGAGTTCATCTTGGGATAAGTTTCAAGCTTTGTGGTGATGAATTAATTTGTCACAGAAACAGGGAAGGTGATAGTAACCTTATAACGGATGGCAGGAATCACTAACTTTCACAGCATTACGTAACAGTGCGACATGTGTGAAAATTGAGACCATGTGACGTTATAACAGTAACCACATGACGTCATGGTGAAACGGTACCCAGATACCATCCGCTGAAAATCTTTTACTCATGTGGCACAATGTGAAAGTGGTATGACAGCATTGTAAACACATGTCATGAATTGCAATGATAAAATGCCCAATGATGTGACATGACGTAAAAATGTGTAAAATAATCGTTTTCTTCCACTTGGGTGACAATGGTATTAAAAAATTTGTCATGATGTGAAAAATGACTCACAGTGTGAAAATGTTGAATCATAAGACTTGATTTGAAAATGTGAGTTATGTTCTGATAAACTGTATCCGGTTAGTCATATTGTGAAAGTCATTATTGCAGGTCAGTGAGAACCTATATAGTTTGAGAGTGATCAATTATACAATTTGGACATAAAACTGGTATAAAAGTGCATGTCATGTTGTGAAGATCCCTAAGCTGTATACAAGCATTCCATTTATGTGGCTTAGATCATGGATGGCAAAACTAATAGTGTACGTTGTATGTAAGTTTTGTTTACGACTTGTCCTACGTGAACCTGTGTTAAGTAGATGCAACCCTGTCTCATGTTACAAGCAGTTAATGAATGTCACTGTTTAGAATTATCGTTTCAAGAGGCTGGTAATACCCATAAATTTATATTCCAATCAATATTGCCAATAGTTAATGCTTTCCTTTTGTACTCAGCAGTTGCTAAATTATGTATAATCCTACTGGAATGGAAGCATTGTAGTACTAATGTGTACCAATGTTTGTATTTTTGTTTTTAAATACATAAAACAATTTTTTCTGTGCTTCTTCTTTTTCATTTTAGCGAGGGTTGTTATGCATGTTCAATGTTCCACTTTCAACTTTACATATTTCAGTTGCTAAAGCTTTTTAAGTTAAGGTGACCAGACCATTTTCTGGGGACAGTCCCTGGATTTCATCTGCCATCCTTGGATTAAAATCATTCCCAGAAATGCCCTAGATTATGTACTGTCCCTGGAACATCAGCCCTCAGATATGCAAAAAAACCTGCAAAATTTCAATTTTACCTGTTTAGCCTCCCTTTCATAGAGACAGATTGAACTTAGGCTAAAAGCTGTGGTAGTTGACAACTAGGCTAAGAACGTAAATCTCCTTATGGCTCACGGATAAAAGGCAACCCCAGATATTTGAATAATTCCATAAAGCCTGTTATTCACACGAAGCATCATGTTGCACTTATTGATGAATAATAAAGGCTTACAGCAACCTTCAAGGTTATGGCATTGGATTTATATCGTGGACAAAATACTCATTTCTGGATTAGGTGTTCTAACCTTGGGCATTTGAAAACCTATGACCACCAAACCACTGAGAGACCCTCAAACATGTCTTCCTTTAAAAGTATAGTGCAGGTACTAATCCTTGATGTATGGTGGGGGGTGGGGGGCAACATCAAAATCATCTCCTGGGATTTCCTGGAAGAACTATGGTCACGTTGTATTAAATAAACATGAAATAGAAGGGGAGGGGGATGGTAAATGGCATAGTGTGGTTGAATGATCTGCATATTCCAATATTTCATTGCTATTTATGCATATTCAATATTTGAGTTACATATATTGAACAAGAAAGTCATGCATTAATGAAATCAAACTTTTGACTTCTGTTGATATTACTATCACACTGTGTGATGTAGGTTTACTACTATACCATATTATGATTGTTATAAGCATTATTCTCATATATCACATGCAAGAACCAGCAACCAGTAAGAGCGCCCTTCAAAAATTGTTTGCAGGCGTGGCCTACATGGTTATGATCCACTCTTCTTTTATGCACTGTTTATATTGTGATGAGAAATTGGATGGTTGGTTGTCTATTAAATCAAATAAATTAATTTCTTGTTGATTAAAGTTTACATTTGGTGGAAGAAGAAATAATCTAGCAGGGTCTCTTTGTTTTGATTAATTGTAATCTCATTTTGAGTTTTAACTCAGAAGGTTTGGTAAAACGAAAATATCAATAAGGACATTGCTATAATAGTAGGGATGCACCGGATCCAAATTTTTGGATCCGGCTGGAACCGGATTTTGCCGGATAGTACATGAAATCCGGCCGGATAAAATCCGGCCGGAACCGGATTTTTTCATTACACAAAACAAAATCATTAATAAGAAGTAGAAGTATGAAACAAGGACCAAATCTTAGGTCAGACCATTATGAAGATTAAATTAAACATGTTAAACCTAATTTTTCCTTACTTTGAATATTTTTATTAAATTTTGGAAATAGTTTACATTGACTTAAGTTAATACCAACACCTTTTTAAGAAATAATTCAGGCCAGATTTTGAAAAAGATCCGGCCGGATTTTGAAAACTATCCGGCCGGAACCGGATATTTGCTCACTATCCGGCCGGATAGTCCGGCCGGACCGGATATCCGGTGCATCCCTATATAATAGTAACGTTTCCATAATTCTGTATTATTTCCTTAAAGAAACCTGACCACAATGTATGATATGATTTAACTCCTTTTGTATCTTAGATGATACACAATCACTAGGATGTGTGCCAACATATTATGTACAGACACATACAGCATTCATTGCCATTCCAAATCAGAATTGCTCACAAACTGTATATGCTATTAGCTGGAACATGCCACAAAACAAAACAATTTTATATTATGTTAGTTATGTTAAGTACATGCAGCTGACTACAACAAACATAGCAACTCATTCATTTATGCTTGCTCTCATTAATTTTATTGCCTCTTTGTTTATTAAGCCTAGATCCTGCTCGGCCTACATCTAGGCTTGTTTTTGTTGGGGTTTTTTTTTTGGTCATCTCTTTGGTTTTCAGTTCTTTACTGTAAGCTGCTGGAGTGGTAATCTTTCTTGAGTTAAAAGTTAGCAAAGAAAATGTCACAATAGTTTTATCAGTGTTAAAAGTATGATTCTGGGAGTCAGGACTCCCAGCCTAGTTTTGTTCCGTGTAGGATTCACAAAACGAATGTAGTCATGGTAACTTCAAACACGGTATCGCCAGATTGCATGGCGAATAATAAATCTGTTCATTTGAAATCAGAGTTTGCTGGCGATGAGATATGCAACTCCATGGATTACCCTCTTGTTCATTTTGTCCTCATTTCAGCAAAGGGAGAACAATCCATTCTACTGATTCTCAAATGGGGAGGGGAACTGACCCCCGCAGGGAGGGTACAGGCAGAAGAGCTTGGACGTGCGTTCAGATGCATTTATCCTGGAGGGCAAGGTTAGTACCATATGGTCATACGTTTTACATATCATACGAAAAGGAAAAGCAAACGGAGAGATGAGATTCATTTATGTCTTGGTCTTGTATAGTGTAGCACTGGAAAAAAAAGAGGGCGCACTTTATCTGTTTGGGATTGCTAGGATTGAAAGATATGCTCTTTGCATACAAATTTATCAACACAAACAGACAAGGTAAGACACATAGCTTGACTATGGTTTGTTGCCGTGGAAACTTGAGTACAAAGTCTGTTTCCCTTGTTTTTGCCTATATAAGAAAGGATGATGTTAAATCATATTGATAATTGCCCTATATAAATATAAATCTATATCTGGTTTTTAATGTTCGTAACATTGAAAGGAGGACAGTTCTCATGGAGTAACTTTAAGCAGACTAAATTAATTTTTTATAAAGATTTTTACTACTGTACCACATGTTAACATATAGACCAATGCTATGTTGTAGTTTTCTATTGGTTTAGAACTCTGTAAGCTTCTGTAAACAGCTTACTGCTAGAAATCCTCATTGTAGGTGTTGCTGCAATCATTGGATTGATGCAAGAGTAATAAAATTGAAAGAAATGAATTTATTAAAAATTTGCAACATTTTTCTCAGAATTCAGTGAAATATGGATCTCTTGAACCAGATGCTATTAATTAGTCTTTCTGATGATCGTACTAAATTGACTAATTAAATTGGATAATACCTGTCTTTGAATTGTCATGAATGCCTTTGGCATCAAAGTTGAACACGCCGAGACTCATCATATCTGTTCCTCACTCTGTAAGCTTTCAGAAAAACTCTATTCTCCCCTTGAAGGTACAGTGAGGGAATTTTATGTGATGTTTACAGACATCACAGCAATTTTGAGGATGATGAGTTTCATTTATAGCAAATTACTGAAAGGGGTGAAAAAGCTGCTAAAAATGTTTGCATTTGTGTATTAAACATTTCAGCTATGAAAGAAACCGAATTATTTGATTCAATTTCATGAACAGGTGATTACGCAGGCTTTCCTGGGTGTGGTTTACTCCGTCTTCACAGCACTTACCGCCACGATCTCAAGATATACGCATCGGACGAGGGCAGAGTTCAAATGACCGCAGCAGCTTTTACAAAGGTTCGTCATCATCTGGAGACGTGGATTAGAGTATAGTCCAATCAGATTACAGTATTACTACCCCACCTGTCTCATCACAAGCACTGCACTCTAATCTTCTGCCAACAGTGTTTTTTTTTAAATTTTTAATAATGGTCACCCATAATAAACTGCAAGAAGCATTTTACCCTTCATGATTGAAGCCCCTTCTCTCTCGTATGTGAAGGACTTTATTCTCTTATTTGTTCATTAAACGATTGTTTCTTTCCGGTAGGGTATGCTGGCCTTAGAGGGAGAGCTAACACCTATCCTGGTACAGATGGTGAAGAGCGCCAACACCAGCGGTCTTCTGGAACATGAGAAAGATTCCAATACGATTCAGAGCAAGTAAGATGAAACCAGGCAATAGTCATTTTTTTAAAAATATTTTAAGGAAAGATTTGTGATGTGTCTTTATATCAGTTTGCTACGGGCTATCTGAAGTTTGATCTTGAATTGAGGATTTGGCATTCTGACTACATATTTAGACACAGAATCTCTCACACTATTATGATTTGGAAGTGAGATTTTAATGAACTAAGTTTTGCCCTTTTTGGTTTAGATGATAATCGTAACCTATGCATTCATGATGGCGTATGTGTGTGTGAATGTGTGTCTGAGTGCATTTGTGACGCCCAGCTAGTAAACACGATATCTCTAGGAGGGAAGGTCAGACCAATTTCATATTTGACGTATAAATGTACCACATTAATTACAAGAAGCCTATTGTATTTGGTGGAGGTCAAATGTCATTTGGGGTCACCAGGGGTCAAATTGTGAAAACCTTGTAAACACGATATCTCAAGAAGGGAAGGTCAAACAAATGTTACATTTGACACTATAAAAGGTACCTTCTAGGTTCTTACCCTGCACATTGCTCATTTTAGGATCTTATCCTGCACATTGCTCATTCTATGTTCTTAAATGTGAGACAAAAATTGTTTTCTTTCCATTTCATCAGAGTTAAAGAGAAGCTTTATGACCAATTTAGAAAAGATAGGGTACTCTCAGAAGAGGAAATACAAGAGGTAACTATTTATTAAAAGTTAATTGTAAGAGTTCTCAGGTAGCTCTAATGGTGGTAAGATTACTCTTCACAAGGACTCCATCAGTTTTGAGATGGGAGGGGGGTGGGGGGTCATACCAATGGTCTGTGGGGTAGGAGTTGCTGCCTGTGGTGACACCATGCTCATGTGGAAATCATTGCTTTGAAACTTATTAGGGTACCCTTACCCGACCCACCCCCTCTTCCTCCCTGCATCATTAGGTAAATTACATCTTATTGTCAGTTACACAGGTTACAGTTCTTTTAAGTCAAATAATGTTACTCATTATTACTTCCTTAGGTAGAATAATTTGTAAATAATAAGGAGTGTAAGAAGTTGTATGGATTTAACCAGCTTTATTTGTTAATATAGAGAAAACTTTTTTCATGGAGTATAATTTTATTGTTTCAACTTTGGGTAGCAATTTTGAGGTTTCTGTCACCAACTATAAACATAATGTGATGGATTAAAGGCCTTTTGAGGTTATTAGGCAATAGAACATTGATACAGTGAAGTAGTCAGACTACCTAGTTAGTTTCATGGTCATAATTTGCAAAATGGTCTTTCACAGTAACTTAAAAAACAGCTCCCCCCCCCCCCAAATAAAAAATAATAATGAAATCAACAACTTGTTCACTTCAAAACAATTCTGACAATATATTTCTTGTCATGTTGCCAAATTACAAGAACCGTTTGGTAACATATAAATCTAATGTTTGATAGAATTGTACAAGAGACGATATTTCACAGGGATGGCTTCCTTATAAGAGTACGAAATTCGAATTTGAAAACAGTGATGAACAGTCGATTACTGATGTTAGTTGCTCTTCACCTTTTGACACAGCTTGCCCCGACAACCAGTAAATCTCTAACCGATGCTCTGAGGTACATCAAAAACTCGGTCACGATGTGCGAGCGAGTCCACAGGCTGATCAAAACAACCACGGAAAAGATTAAAGAACTCATCCTGAACCCTGACTATAAAGGTAACTAGCTTCTATAAAGAAACTTGAGTTGTTAAAATAACCACCTGGTTTATTGTTTTTATCCTTTCATGCCAATGCGATGCTCAAGTTCACTGTATATTTGATATATCTAAGAATCTTTGCTTTTTATCCTCTTCATGTATAACAGAGTTTCATAGCAAAGTACTTCATGGACTGGAAACAAAATTATTACCATAGTTGTTCTCACATTAAAGCAGGATGAGATCTCAAACATTTCTCAGTATTTATTTATTTATTTGTTCGTTCTTTCGTTCATTCTTCGTTCGTTCTTTCTTCGTTCGTTATTCGTTCATTTGTTTATTGATTGATTATTATTTTTTGACTAGATCTTTCATCTTATGTTAATGTACCTTAGGCCTTGAACTCTACCACAACGAATCTCTGGACCTGATGCTTAGGAGGTGGAGCAAGCTGGACAAGGACTTTAAGACGTCTAAAGGTCTCTTTGACATAACCAAGATTCCTGACATATACGACTGTGTCAAGTATGACTCTCTTCATAACTACAACCTACGTAATCTCGGATTTGACCACATGGATGAATTCTACAACTGCGCTGAAGCTCTTGCCACTGTTATCATTCCTCAGGTTCGTCGTCGTGGTAACTGACAGTCGTTTGTTTTTTTTACAACCCTTGGTATTCTTTATTGGTAACATTGTTGTGCCAATTTGAACATATTTGAATACAATAAGGTCAAAAACCTTTTACAAGTAATGATCAGTACATACAAAAAAAATGATGTGACAGTATGAACAAGTTAGGCCCTCTGAGTGAATAATATACAAGACTAATCATTATAATGTTTACTGAGATGTCACAAGGCACCTTATTCTATACGTCGCACGTTGTTTCAGAACGACAGGCGGTGCACAAATATTGAGTGCATTTTGAAGGTCAAACACGTCAAGAAATCTGCCCAGATGGAGATCGAAAAGGGGGAAGAAAATATCCGACAAGTAGTGGACTTGTGGTTGCCATAGCTACCTATCATTATGCTTGGAATGATCTCCCTGTTGTTTCATCTCAGATCATACCAAACACAAACATTTCTTTCCCTCCACTAACAGGAGTACGGAATGACCTCGTCAGAGAAACTGGACGTCGGGACTGCCATCTGCACCCCACTCCTGAAGAAGATCCGTCGCGATCTCCAAAGGATCAATTCCGAGGAAGAGACCACATTTCGCCTTAATCCCGTGTATTCTCATGGTGTTTTATCTCCGGATAGGCACGTTAGGACTCGACTCTATTTCACGAGTGAAAGTCACATTCACTCTTTACTCTCGTGTATTCGTTATGGAGGATTGTGCAGCGTAAGTACGATATTTGGTTTGATTAATGTTTTAGCCGATGTATATAGTATTGTAACTGAGTCAATGGGATGATTGCTCCTTTATACCAAGTGTAAAAAGACTACAGTGTCCAACTATCAAGTTACATAGACAGCATCAAGCATTAGGGCTGAAGAAATGTTAGCGATACAATTCCTTATCGAGAATATTTTCAAGATTATTTTCAAGATAATATGATTGTGTGAAGCTTGCCTTCTCAGAGAATGTACCTTGGTCTCTCCCCCCACCCCCCACCCCCCCCCCCCGATTCTCACAATACATCTCAGTATGCAAGAAAAGTTGACGATTCCATGTATGATCAAGAAGTGAAATTTTGTAACAAAAAATATATATCATTGCGTGAAACTTGCCATTTTCTCCTCATAGCAGCTGGACCTGCGAATTCAAAGCGGAGTCTTGGTTAACAATCTTTAAAAGTTTGATAAATCTAATAACCATTTTCTGAAATCCTTTAAGTGACAACAAAGAAAGACTTCATAATATTACTATATAAAAATTAAAATTAGTTACTTTAAACAGTTGCTGTTTATTCAATGGAATTTAGTTTTATATGTAATTTTCAGAAAATGAAAACACAGCATACCGCCTAAGAGCTATCACGAGAAATGATTTGAATGGAATTATTTCTTTATTAATCTCAGGAGAACGATCCACAATGGCAGCGAGCTCAGGAGTATCTGAGCGCCGTGAAGGAGCTGAATTACATGACCCAGATAGTCATCATGCTGTACGAGGACCCCAGTAAGGACCCCTCGTCCGAAGAGAGGTTTAGAGTCGAACTTCACTTCAGCCCCGGGGCTAAGGCAGGGGAAGATAAGGACACTTTCCCAAATACCTATGGGTACAGATCCTGTGGTGGAACGGTGAGCTCCTGATATTCCCAAATCTGCATTTTTTAAAATTTTTTTTTGGCTGTAATGTTGCAAATTGCATTTAATGACAGTAAGTTTAGAATACAGTTTAAGAGGATTAAAGAAATATTTTTAGATCATCTGGCAAGAAACTTGTGAAATTTATAGGCTAAAAGCAGGAGACTTGTAAAAAAATATTTGGGTGTTGGTGAAAACACACTGTGTTGGTACAGGAAGATAAATTACATTTCTCTGCATGTGACAAAAATGAAATTTTCAATGGTTTTTAGTCATATATCATATGTTAACCTTCTGGTTATTGGTGTGAGTATTTGGTGATATAGTACTCTGTAGTGTCTTAGTTGTTGAATATAAATTTGTTTACAATTTACCAATGACTGTTTGTTGTTGTCGTTGTTTGTTGATTTGTTTAGTATTTAAGCTGTCGGCATGTCAAGGTTTGTCATCTCAAACAGCATTCCATTATCTCCTTGAATATAGAGAGAGAATTTAAGCATTTCATATCTCTACAGGTTTAATACAATTTCTGTCCGAAACCGTATCTGTGTGTGATGACATATCAGCAGATAAACTGTAGTTTTGTCGATTGATGTACCAAGTTATTTTGAAAATATTTGATTTTTAACTTATGGAATATTTCAGGAAACATGGAGTGTTTGTTCCAGTTCATTAGCAAATTTTTCAAAGATATGTTTGTATTTTTTCGCATCTCGAAAATGCTCTTTTTGTCATGGTTTACTAAGTTTTATATATTAAAAGAAAAATAATGTTGACAGTATTGTTTTGGCTTACAAGGGAAGATGTTTTTCATGTTTATGTTTTTGCCTGTTTTGGACAGGGTAACGCATCACCGATCGAAAACATGTCCGAGAATGAAATGGACGACTACGAGACGAAGCAAAGCGACCAAAGCCTGGCTTCAAAACATGACAGTAAAACAGAAACATCCAGGACTTCCCTGCCATCCATACAGCTCATGTCAGTTCTTGCAGAAAATGAAAAGAGCAAGGCTCAGTATTCCAGGAAAGAGGATTCTATCGATGAGGGTATGATGCTATGAATTTATTATCCTACAGTTGTCAGTATGATAGCTGCTCAGTGTAGTGGTTCAACGTAGAACAGATGGTTGTGAATTGCCAAATGCCGTGAATGCTGCACTCTAATGCCGTAATAAGGCTGAGTACGAATGCTGCCCTCTACTTATGGGTCATTGTGGTTGTATATGTACCCTGCTCACTATGATAGGTTCACCACAGGACAGACAGTTTTGAATTGCCAAAGACTGTAATACAACATTAATGTGTCCACTGCTCACTATATTGGGTAAACTTTGGTTCATATGTCCCCTGCTGACTATAATGGTTCATCACAGATCAGATGGTTGTGAACTGCCCAATATTCTAATACAACCATATTGTGTCCACTGCTCACTATATTGGGTAACTTTGGTTCATATGTCCCCTGCTGACTACAATGGTTCATCAGAGAACAGATGGTTGTGAACTGCCCAATATTCTAATACAACCTTAGTATGTCCACTGCTTACTACATTGGGTCATTGTGGTTCATATGTCCCCTGCTGACTACAATGGTTCATCAGAGAACAGATGGTTGTGAACTGCCTAATATTCTAATACAACCTTAGTATGTCCACTGCTTACTACATTGGGTCATTGTGGTTCATATGTCCCCTGCTGACTACAATGGTTCATCAGAGAACAGATGGTTGTGAACTGCCCAATATTCTAATGCAATTTTTTTCATTTGAAGATAAGACAACCAGGGACATTAAATGAGTCAATGAGAGTTAAAATTGTCATGGAATCGGAAGTTATTTTTAATGCACAAATCATCTTCAAATTGTTCTTTTTTATCAACAAACATAGATGAAGTGAGTTTCATTTGTGCAGTTTGGTTACTTTCACAGCAGATGCAGAAATGTCTGTCTTCAACAGAGGCCTTTTCAATGTCAGCAGCGCTCCCCAGCTGACCAGCAGTGACTGGTTGTTTAGCCAGGAGGTGTTCAGGAGAAGAGCAACTCATCTGTCATCTCATCAAGGTACAGTAACTAACGACAAACTCTTCAGGTCCGATTGAAAGAGAACGGGGTTTGTCAGAGAAGGTCATATCCAAAGAGTGATCAGCAATGCTTTTATGGTTGAGTGGTTTGGGACTCCGAGAATTTAGTCTTTGAGTGATGGAATTTGTTCATTATTTTTCACGCCAGTAGCCAGGAATTGTGAGTGGGAGGGGCACCAGCAATGTAAGGAGGGGAAAAATGTGAAGTTGTGTAATTGTGAAGTTGTTATATATATGATAGTGTCACAGATGGTGGGGCACAATAGTTTTCAGGGGTGGGGGGGACGTGATAAAGCCCTTCTGTGCCCTGGTATGGCTATTGGTCAGTTGTTTGGTGAGCAAGGGCATCCTCATAGCTTTTTCACCACTCTAACCATTTCAGATTTGCTTCTTCCAAATTTGTAATGCTTAGACACATCGAGTGCATAGTTTTCACGCCATCGGCCATTAGATAGTTTAGATTTGGCATTTGAAAAAAATGTCTACATCTCCATTTAGAAAATATACATTTGTTTTTAATTAAGAAATCAATGTGGCTCGGTGATGTCATATTTAGACTTGATCAAGTCCTTCAACATTGTGTGTGGAGAAACTTCAAACCTGTCGATATCTCCCAAATGGAATAAGATTTTTCTCTGCTGTTTGAGACATTTGCTCATCATAGTTGTCTCTATCATGTAAACAAATGATGATGGTTTGGTCTGTGTCTCCTTGGAAAGCATACTGCACAATGTACTTCGTAGCCATAACCTAAATACTCAAAGTCCTGTTTTGAGAGGATGGAAAACCTAGGTAGGATCTGTCTGGAGGGACTTAAAAAATTCCCATTTTCATGGAACACGTCCTGCGTAAGCCTCGACCAACCTTTGCCATGACACAGGGTAGAAATTTGCAAAAATAAGGAACCAGTTTTCTCAGCATCTCGTCTTTTCAATTTCGATAGGTCTGTTACAGCGGTTATTACAGGAATACTCCAAATCTGTGCCAACCTTGTCAGGATGTACAATTAGCAACAAATGTATGTTTATTTTGTCTGAATATCATGTGGTTTTTCTGGACTGCTCACAAGTGTGATGGGGTGTTGTTAAACCATTAAACCATGTTTCTTTCACTTGGTGGAAAGTGCTTGTATAATTGCTGTCCGTTCATTGCTTACTCCTTAAGTACTTTATTTACCTTAAATACCTTGTCTCTCCATCAAGCTTATAGAAGAGAAAATAACGTTAATACAGCATTTGGAATTCATGCTTTTTGCTATTTTCTGAGTGATTCTAATGTTGTACAAAGAAGGCAAAAAGTGTGGAAATTTGTGGATAGTCCAGCAGTGTGCGTGTATTTAAGATGACTACAACTGATCTAGATATTGCCAGTTTTAAGTTCTGTCGGCTTCGGTAGGGGAATACTGAACATGTTGCATTTTCATGACTGGCAGTGGTCAGTGTGCGGTGGTTCACGACTAAGACTGCAAAGTTTGTTTGAAAGAATGTGACCAATCACAGAGTAATAAATTTGCATGTGACCTACATGATCTCCCTTCGTTGATGGCGAACCGTCGTTACGTGCGCTAATCAGTCGGATGGTGTGCTGGGAGTTGGTTGTAAGGCCATAATTCTCAACGATAATCGAAAACTAGGTCCCAACGTTCGATGATGGGTGGAGACCAGTTGGGTAGTGTGTGGTGGGATTTCATACGTACTTGACTTGTAATAGTGGGTGTAGAGGACCTGAGGTTACAACACCAGCATGATCTTTATCAAATGGTGGTACAGCAAAGGTTACAGAACAAACACAATAGATGCACACAGAAAAGACGAAACTATCAATTGCTATCGGCATCATAATGCATCATTAGCATGTTTAAAAGCAGATGCAAAGGTCATTTGAGGTAAACAGTTGCCAAACAAAACCCCATATAAGCATAAAAAAGCTTTCTGAACAATTATCACTTTAGTGATGAAGCCTTAATGGGTGCGGGCTTTCTAGTAGTTTTGGAAGTCAGTGGTGCTATGAGGTCAGCAAAATGAAAATCTGTAATCTTTGTTAAGAAGCTATGCTGAGTTCTCTGCTGCTCTAGCAATTGGTGGAGGTCAATGGTCACTTGAAGTCACCAGTGGTTTAACTCTGAAAATAATGTACAATGTGGAAAATCAACTTTCTCCATTTTAACTACAGTTTTGATCAATATCAAAATCGGTAAATAAGTGCCCCTAACTTAGAGCACTATCCTTCTAGTAGTTCATGTGGGGTCAAAGGTTATATGAGATCAACAGCAGCTGTCAAAATTTGAAAGCCTTTAGTGAATCTCAATCTTGGTACGTATTGTAGCCATGCTCTGTTGGAGCCAGTGATAGGTCAAAATATTTCGTAGGTAACTAAATGGAGCCATCTAGCTGTCATTCCTTGAAACAATCATTAAAAGCTAGAGGTTCATGGCAGAACTGACTAGGATAAGTTAGGATTAGTCAATGGTTTCACAGTGTCTCTGTGCAACAATATTAAACACAGTAAGATTGTTCATTTCTGAATATTGAAACATTTTGGCATTGAAATTGCACACTGCACAATCCTTTAATATCAGTGACTTAATTCATTGGTGCCCGCAAACGAGTATTACAGATATATCTGCGATGGTCTAGGGAGATGGAATTCTTTGATCTTTGGGTTCTGAATTAAAATTTAACTCAGTTGCCCTTAACACCAGATGGGTAATTGAATGAGAGATTTTGTGGCAAGGAATCAATAATTCCACTGGCCTTTCTTCTTCTTTATTTTTTTGCTGCATCATCCAAACATAATGATGCAAGAGATCTGTTTCTTACAAACATGTATGCCACTAGTTTTTACTATTCACATTCGAAGGGGCTTTCTAACAGTTTTATCAAAGCATTTGATCCTTTTTCGTTGGCAAACTAATATAATTGTTATTGTTAAACATGCTATTAAAGCAGCACAATTAACTTCCTGCCTGTTTTTTTCTATAATGCTAATGTTGATCTGCCTGATACATGCAGCTTACACACTGTTTATTTGTTTTTTGCTCAAAATCACCAGTAACTATGCTTTAATACCGATCTTTTGCAAGCTTGACACAAGGCAGAGGTTGTGAATGTAGTCTCTTCTTCCTGGTATACCCACCAACGAGGATTTGCCTAAACCGTTCATGAGATTGGATTAAACTTAGCTGTATACCCTCCACTTTGAATTGCATTAGAATTAAATGTATTTTCACATAAGTTTGATACAATTTAATATTCAACATTGCAAATTTAAATTTGTGTTTGTCAATTCCCCCCCTCCCCTTTTTCGTATTGCATTTAATGATGCGTAGTCTGCTCATTCGGATCGACCGCACCTTGCACTGTTCTCTTATATATTCTGTAGGTTTGGAACATCATATGCAGCTATCCTCGGTGTGCCCGTTAGAGACGCTACATAATTCTCTCTCTTTGAAACAAATTGACGAGTTCTTTGGAAGAATCTCTCAACACTACATGCGAACGATGGAATTCAACGTTCGACAGAATAGCCCTGCTTCCAAGCGGTTTGTTCACAAAGATCTCAGCGACCACTCTGGCTACAGCCGATCAGCGAGCAATCCGTCGTCCAACGTCTCCAGTGCCTGGCCCTCACCGGAGAATACACGACATACCTTTGACCTTACAAAGATAATGAATAAACTACAGGTGAGCACTATCATTAATTTGCCTCATTTACATAATGTAATGTTATGTTGTACACTGATAATTTGCCTCATTTACGACCCTGAACACATTGTCGGGCCCTTGTGCTTTGTTTTAATGTTGTACCCCGATCGTTGGGTCCTGATCCATCATGTAAACACAGCCTTAGCTACAAGCTATTATTACTGAATTAATATCTTGAAAAGGAGAGTAGCTATTACATTTGTTCTGATGCCCTCTCATCCCCTTATGGCATTATTCCTTATGTGATCCCTTGAAAAATGGGCCCCATGGATTCCTTGCTATTATTTTATAGCTTAGATTTACAGTATGCCGATGACTATCGGGATGATCAACTCCTCCCCCCCACCCACACACCCCTCCCTCTTCCAACCATCTCCTTAATATAATCCTTTGTGCAATTTTTTTAACAATAGCCTATTGTTTCCTAATTTTGCTATTGTCCGGATTAGGACTCACAGAAAGATGACGATGACGATGTTCCTCTTGGAAGTCCGATGGATTCACAGCCGACCACTCCAAACGATTCTGTGCAAGAACCGATCGCTAACAGATCTCCTCACTCGTCCTGCTCAAATAGAGACTGGGAATCCGAAATGGATAGGCCAGACCAATGGAATACTCACTATCGTTACCGTGACGACTCCCTCTCTCTCACAGATGCAGCAGAGGAATCAGAGAGCTAGGAGTAACAGCAGAAGCATTGAAAAATGCCAAAATATCTCACATTTGGTTGTTATTACAAGAAGAGATCACATATTTTTGGGTAGGAGGCTAACAGGTGATGCATTTGTTTCTTAGGGGCGGGGAGGGGGAAGATGTGGGGAGAGGGGAACTGTTGTCTAGTACGTAGCTGATTACATAGGACCTTGTATATCCCATAGCCCTTACTTTTTTTTATTCCAGAAGAGTCTGCTGTACCAAATATTAAAGATCTGCTTTATTAGCTCCAATTATAGCACGCTATAGCTAGGAAAGTTTTGTGACTATGTAATCGACATACCAAAAATTGATAGTTGCCCTTTTGTTATCTAAGGACTCTTATATTATACAGAACGACACCACTCCCCCATGACTGTCTTCAATAAAAACTTCCACGTTTTCATTAAATTTCACCAGTGCATAGAAAATCCTACGTACATGCCTCATTTCTGGTAAGAACAACAATGTTACGGGACTTAATATAGAGACTGAAGCAAACAGAATCATCGTGTGATCAAAACTTCAATGGAGTTTGTCACCAAGAAGCCTTGTCAACTCTAGAATTTTCACAAAATTATGAATACCAAGCAACTATAAACCGTGTTGTTTCTTGAGGCTTTTTGATCATTTTGGCCTGTTTTTGCCACTTTATATTCCTTTTACAGACAAGATTGGTCATCAAATATCTTGGTAACTTCACTTCATACTTTAATGTTACATTCACAGCAAAGTTTTGAAGGTCATCAGTGTTTTTCCTGGTATCAACTGCACAATTAGTAAACTGTTGAACTTTTTCTATCCTCTATATATTGACACCCTTTGAGCATTTCTAAGGGAATTAAAGCGTTTAACTTGACCCTATTCGATATGAAGGAATATAATGGAGTTTGTTTATGATTTCAGTAAAGTACTTTTCAGAGACAGGAACTTTTAGAACATATGAAGGAATATTGGAGTTTGTTTATGATTTTCAGTAAAGAACTTTTCAGAGACAGGAACTCTGAGAATGCACACTATTGGGGACAGAATAGTTTTATCTAGTCCAAAGAGAGCTGGTTGGTTCAATTTATAATAATGTAAAGGAAGGTTTTCTTTTGTGGAGGAGAAGGGTGCAGGAAATAATTACATGTAATGAGATTCACACAATTGTAACCGATCTGTGGATTTCAACAGTTTATCTATGTCAATCACCTTAAATATTTCATTGGCACGATTCAACTAAATCGTTTGTGATGAGGAGTGCAATTTTCAGGGTAGATGAAAGAATGCAACTAATGTGATTTTGTATCATTTTATGAGAAACCTAGTAACAGGTTCTTTCTTTTCGTGTAGATGAAAAAAGAAATTTTATGATGAAATATACTGTTGTAAGACATCTCAAGACAAGTGTTCTTCTGTTTCTGCTACTCCACAGCTTTTACTTTTCAGTGAAGTAACCCCCTACCCCCCCTCATTTATTTATTTCCTGTTTCTTTGAAAGTTTTAGGAATAAGTTGTAAGGTGATCTGGTTAGTGACAAAGACAGCTTTTAACAAATGAAAGTCAAAATACAGCAAGCTAGTTATACCAGTGCAATTCTTTTATTTCCTCGTCACTTTTAAATTTAAATTTAAAATGGACTTCCCAAGAGAATGCAATGTTTCCAAGTTCACAGGAGGGGTCTAATTGCCATTCTTACAAAATTAACTTTAAAATTACTCCTGAAGTATAGTGTCACAAAGTGTCACAAAGCTTGAAAGTCACAACTTACAGAAACAGCAAAGATATGAGATCTGACTTTCTAACAGTATAAGTGAAACCACAAATTCAAGTAGTGAAAAATGCCTGACCTACTACTGTAAGAACACACAGTAATGAAACAAGCTTCTGACACAATTCTTCTTATATCTTGAGTGAGAACTAGAATATATATCTCTACCATTAACCTTCGTACTGTATATATTGATTTTGGTCATCGGCCTCATAGCTGCAGCCAAACATTGCAGCACATTTAACTATATTTCAAAACAGTAAGTAACAGTTAAAATCCCCCTTAAAATTCACTTCTCTGAGAAAATAAGTGCTGGACGAGCTGGTCGGGAAAATGTTACAATGATGAAACAGGATTCAAATAGAAATACCCTTTACAAAGCAGCCAATATATTCTGTAACAACTGAAAATATCTAGTAGGCTACAGCCCTGCCAATATCTTGTGCCTAGAATTTGGCTCTCCTCCCTGAACATTACCCCTAATATGAAGGAGTTGAATAAAAAATAGACAGCCTTCAATGCAAGACTAGAACTTACTCTGACAGACAAGTTATAGTGGATGATGTAAAAGTGACAAAAGTTGGAGGCTTTGCTCCACCCCCCCCCTCCTCTTTACTTCCCTCAAACAGCAGCTGTAATACAGTAGTCCAACATATATAATGTATATACAATGTACCACTAGCTAACCCCAGCAAACAGTACATGCTACTTTCCTACCCGCCCCTCCATCCCACTCATCTCTCTCTGTCGTTCTTATAGCCTTCTACTCCTAGCGATGTGATCTTAATTCAGTTAAGTCTGAACATCCAAGGCAGTGCCGTCTGCTGTTGGTTCCTGACTTATTCCAGTAACGTCGATCACTGCCTCCGTTTCTTCTGTGGTATCTTTTCCATCTTTGCAGACTTGCTTTTCTTCCTGACCATGTGAGGTGAGTTTAGGGTTGCTTGGCTTTTCTTCTGTGGTTTTACTCGACAGCTGGTTGGCTGGCATACCTGAGGCAACCAAGCCTGGGGGAGTGTCCGTGGAATATTTGGGCGTCGGCTCGTTAGGAGCCTGCCCTGAAGCTGTCCCTGCTTCAGGTGGAACCGCTGCGACAGTCTCTTGGCTTTTATTTGATTGGTTGTCTTTGTCAGCGCCCGACGGAACTGACGTATGTTCTTGTCTTACCTGAGCTGAGCCCTGTCGGGACACGCTCATTGCTGCGGTAGTTTTGGATGTGCTTGGAAGAGATAAGAGGTTTGGAAGGTTGAAGGGGATTGGCTCGGTAGTATCCATAGGTTCAAGGCTGCTCAAGATGGATGACTCGTTGAACAACGAGAGTGGGACAGGGGCAGGTTCTCTCCTCTGCTGGGAAGAAATACGTCAATGATAGATCAGAAAATGTGTCAGGAAACTAGATATCACCAACAGGTTACAGTTTTATGATTTAAGAAGTATATAAGATATTATGTCAAGAGAAACAGATTGGTTCTAGAACCCCATTCTCCCTCCTCATCTCCCCGTCCCATCATTCTCCTTTCCAAACCCCACCCCCTCCCCAGAAAAAGAGAAAATAGCAACTAAAACACAGTATTAAATTACGTGATTGTAACATTTGCCACAAATCTGCTTACAATATATCACAGCAATGTAGTCCAATTTATTTTACAGTTTCCTTGGAAAAAAAGAGAAAAAAATAAAGTGTATGTTTCATTTGTCTGAAACAAGGAGAAAGCTTTCAATGCATTTCATTAAATGAACATCATTCTGTCTGAGGAATGCTTAATAAATTAACTCAGAAACAATCGAGCAAAACATCTCTGTGTAAACTGAATCAAAAATACGAACCTTCTGCAAGCGAGTAGGCTTCCATAATCTGGAAGTGTATGGTGGGACCTCGTGGTGAAGCTTGCAGGTAAAGCCTTTGTAGTATGGTATGGCAGCTCTTTGGCAGACGCCCGAGGCCTTGCTGCAACGTTTATACAAAACCTGACGAGGGTCTAGAAACACATCTGACAACAGGATGATGGTAAAGGAAAAGAATGCTTCTTCCATATCAATTTTGATACAATTGTAGGAATGATAATCTATTATGTCAAACATATGGTAACACTTCTACTTTGCCAAGATTTAGTACTTATTTATCTATGTACAGCATATGTAAGCTACTGTTGGCATTGAAAAGTGACCACTCTGGATAAATGCTTACATGGGTGTCAAGATTTCCACCAATCTTTCTATCACAAGTAATATTCCCAGTGATACTATGAAGTACTTCTTCTCCTCTTCCCCTTCCACCCTCCTCCCTGCCCCCATCAAGAGGTACAAGAAGCCGATAAGTATTCTTTGCATATAATGATAACAAAAACATCTTGACCAAAGTTAGCTATGTAGGACTAGGTAAATCTGCAATGAATAGTGTTGTCAGCCAAAGTTAGGAGGTAATGTTTGCTTGCAAAAGAAAGTGAATTTCTTGCAAATTAAATTTTACAATGCAAAATTTATTCTAACTAATCAACAAATAACAACACTGTTTTGCTCCAGGCTTTTTAGTAAGGAACTTCAAAGAAATCTAGCAAAGGGTTTGTAGATTACATTAGATTTGTGTAACCAATCTCAGGGATTTCCCCTATCGCATCACAAACTGCTATGAAAACTGAGCAAATTGCTACACAAGCGCACAATTGTAAAGGTGTTATTGTACACAGAAAACCATATTATATTATATCTGACAAGCAGTGGGCCTTCAAGACTGTGACTCAAACTTTTGAACGCTAAAATTGTTCTCAGGTTTATCTGGAAGAACATTACAGGACAGGGTCCTGGAGGTAATTTCAACCTTAATTCAGCTGGTCAGAGCTCGAACCCACAACCTCCAAGATTGTAAGGCTTCAATGCATTTGTTATCATGGGCTGTTGTTCATATGACCATATACAATAACTTCATCTTTGACCTTTTCATGACAGTGCTGATGAAGCTTCATTCTACTTATATTCTATAAGCTATAACAATAGGTAGTACTCTGAACTTAGGTTTCTCTCTTAACCTTGCAAAAGTTGCCTTAATCTTTCCAGAACTGTCTTTAATATTTCCATATTTGTGGTTTGAGATAAGGATACGGTCCATGCAAAACTTGACGAGAGGGACACAAGGTCTGTCACATTTTTCTTCTCCTTCTGAAAATGAACAGACGGGCAGCTTCGTCTCCTTCACGGGTCCGTCGTAATCGTGCGTCACCTGAATCCGTCGGTTCTTCGACTTCCTGTGCAGGAGAGCGCACAGGCCTTTCCTTTTTCTATATGACATCATAGCTTTCAGTTTTCTCAACCTCTTTTTCTCCTTTGTATCTGACATTCTTCCGAGGTTGGGACCTGTTGACAGTTGCATCACAATATCAAACAGTATGCCTCATTGTTTGTTTGGATTGCTCATCTGGTTCTCATTGATTTTATGACTTTGAATTTTTTTTTCAACTCTGATCAGATCAACTGATAAACATTCAGTCATATTCACCAAGCAGTTCATTGCTTAAAGGAAATTTGCCCCCCCCCCTTCCCTCTCAGAACATGAAAAAAATATTAGGTATAATTTCAAAATTCCAAATAATAATTATAGTTAACAACAGCATATCATACATGAAAAATACATTTCCATTAAAAACAGAGTTGAATTTCTTCAGTACTATTCATCAAGACCTCCATGCAGGGTCATCCTAAAACTAACCTAGTTCTGTATATGAAGTACACTCTCTTTGTACTTTGTACAACAATCATTGCTACAACCATTGTCATTAGGTGCCATCAGCCTGACAAAAGACAATACATGAAGTAGCTTAACATTGAACTAATGTATAAAAAAATTGAATAAGAAGCAAAACTTGAAATACTGTATGGGGGTCTCACCATATAATGGAATTTCCTTCCGGAGACCGGATAGATATTCTCTTCTCTTCTCTTTCATGAGATACTGTAGTCGCTTGAACTGGTTGATGTACAGTGACTGCAGCCTGATCAGCTTATCTCTGGTGATGAGGGCCACTTCTTCTGCTGTGTAAACTTCTGCATACCTGACGATTATAGAGGGAGGTTAGAAATAATAATAAATGAACTAAAGACTTATTAATTTCACAAATCCTTAGGAGGGGGAAAAAGAATTGATTGACTAAGGAAACTTTTCACTTTCCACATTGTGCCCAGAATTTCAATTTTCAAGTGTATTGACATGGCATGCCCTACCCTTTCACGAAATTCTTAAAAAACGTTACTTTCCCTATGGTTTTGTTTACGTTCCATGACAGCAAAAATTGATAACACAGTACAAGTTTTTTCTGGCTCTCTGACTATGATGCTTCCATGCAGACTTACTGAGTTTAGTTACATTTATTGAATATTTGACCACAAACATGAGGAACATTAAAAATATGGTACTCCAACTCATTGTCCTGCTTTCCAGTGAATTTCACTGCAACCCTCTCCCCCCCCCCCAAAAAAAAAAACCATTCTTAAACCTTTAACAAATGTGTGTTTTGAATTCCAGATGATTGATTATGCACGAGACACTGACTGCCTTGATGGTCTTTTCATGACCGTTACGGACATTAAATAAAATACAAAGCTCCATACTTGAGCAAGTCTTCCGGCTCACTGTCAACACTCTCAGCATCGCTGTCTTGGTCACACTGGTAGGTTTGGTCTAGTTGTGGAGGTTCAATGTCACTGTCACTTCCACTGCCATAATCTGCCCAGTAGTAGAAAGACAACAGTCAGTACAGAAACCAAATAGGATGCAAAGTTAAGTCTTCATTAGTGCATGCCAGGTAGCTACTAAACTACCACCTGATCTTCTGAAGTACACCTTCATAACCTAAGCTACATATATATTTATCTGAATAAATATCTATCTATCCATCAATTATTATTTACATAGGGCAGGGTTCTGCCGCTGCCGGTCGGCGCCGGTCGGGCCCGACCAGCACGCTGAATTACCGACCGCCACAATCTGCCTGAGTGACTTTTCCGACCGGCACTTATTTTCGATAGGAACTCCAAAAAACAGCTCCATAGCCGGAGGGTCGAACGTACAGAAACAATCTGTTTGAGACTAGGGAAAATCCAGTTCATAACTGTTCAAAATATCCAACACATCACAGTGTCATACTTAGTAAAAATTACCAGAGTTCCGCATTCCAGACCAATGACTGTTTTCCGTTTCCAACTCCCGATCGTACTTTTGATAGTTTCATTTATATATATTTTTATCGCGCGAGACACAGGCACTATCCAGCTAGCTAGTACACATACGGCCGTTAACCTTCGTAGCGGGTGAATTTACATCATATTGCATAAGGCACGAGTGACAAGGGCTGGAAAACCTTGCGAACCGTCCTAACCAGGTTCGCGGGAAATCCGCGATGCACGCGGGAAATCTAGCCCGGCTGGCGAAAAAAAAAAATCGGACAAAAAAAAAAAATAGAAAAAAAAACGGGACGAAAAACAAAAACAAAAAACACAAAGGACAAATAAGTACATCTATAAAAAAAAAAGAAGTAAAATTTCACAAGAAAAGTTTCAGAAACAAAAGGAAAATGTTCAGAGAGCGTGCTCTCAATTTTAGTCACAATACCAACGAGTAATGATGTGTCCCCAACCCACTTACAATGGCTATTTCGCAAGCTTCAGGGTATACGTGTCACACGGACACCCACGGTCCAGCGCGGGAAGGTTGCTGTAATAAATCAGCCTCGCGGGAAATGTTTTGAACAATATTGCCATTCCACGTTCTTTTATATTTGTATTGTATGTTGGTTAGTAAACATTTTCTTTCGTATGAATTTGACTTCAGTTCAGTGTTCCCACTAAGGTGCGGGATTCCCTTCAACTGACTCAGTAATCCCGCAAAGAAAACATTTGTCTGCTGGAAATCCCCACATCGTTTTTTGCATTCGCGATGAGTTTATACTCAATGTACAACTTATTCACTTGACCGTATAGAGAAAAAAAACTGAAAATCAATTGTGTACGGAAAGGTGGTAGGCTACACCTTTCAAATTTTACGAAAGATCGAGCAAAGCACTTTCGAAAAATTCACGCCAAACTTGCATATCGTACTAAATGCAACTAATGTCATGTAAACAAAGCTCTAGTGCATCCATTTATGAATATACCGTAAGACCACATCTGGTGTTAAGCGGGGGGAAAAGAAAGTATTTTCTAGCATTTCCAAAAATACCGAAAAAATAATATCCTACCATAGTTAAGTGTATAGCAAATAGCCTAACCACCTCGGCGGTTATAACGGATCTCACGTAACTACAGAATCACAACTAATTGTATTTTGCGGAGTTTACGTTTTCTACAAGAACATGGAAACAATATTTAGCATTGAGTTAATCATTTATTTAATAGGCACCACCGGCTGGTCTGTACTCTGGTGCTCCAGATATTTGTCCTAACTTTTTTCATTAATTATGAAAAATTCCAGACATGAGATCTCATTTCAAAGCTGTCTACATGTGGCTCAGAATACTCGGGAAGGGCCGTTTCCGGCCATCTGGGGGGTTTCCAAAACCCAAAATTTTCTTGTACGCTCCGCGCCAACCGATGGTGGCGCTCCGCTTAGATAGTCCTGCCGGCACTCAATCCACCCTGGGCAGAACCCTGATAGGGGTAACAGTGTCATGTACTGAGCTTTGACTTTTCATTGCAGTGATGAATAAGATATAATTTGTACTTATTTTGGTTATGTTGCACACTTAGTAGAATGCCAAAATGGCATACCAAGTTTTCTGGAGACACTTCAATAGATGTGTCCATGTTGTGTCCAAGACATACTGTAACTATGGAAACAGAAGACAACAGTCAGAATGGAAACCACACTGGATGCAAAATTAGTCTCCATTAGTGCATGCAAGATAAACTCATATGCTAAAATAGATCTTCATCACCTAATTAATAATCCACATTTTTTACATAGGTGTAACAGTGTAATGTACTGAGCTTACACTTTTCATTGCAGAGATGGAAAAGTATAATTTGGTTGCACATATCGTAGAATGCCAAAATGGCATATCAACTCTTTCAAAGAGATGTGTCCATGTTGTATCCAAGACATACTGTTATTTAAAAGAAATATGGGGGGGGAGGGGCATGAAAGGGTGGAGAGCTACCCCATTCATAAACACACAGCAAAGAAAGATTCAGTCTGTACACAAAGTGTGTGGCACCATTTCTGGTCTGTGCGTGAAAGTCACTTCCAAGTTTTGGAGGTTTTCTTTAAAATGAAATGCTTTGAAAAGGGGGAATAAAAAACACAGTGCAAAAGAATGAAGCTGTGAGTATTAAAATTGTTTACTGATTCAACGTACCAAATGTCTTGCTGATACTTGAAACTGGACCACTAGGAAACCCTTTAGTTGATCCTGCAGCATAGTAATCTAATTCATCTAATACCAGCTGGGCAGGATCTTTAGGCTTTGACTTAAGGCTGGCCTTATATCTTAATACACTTGCTCGTCTGGTATGCTGTTTACAATATCTGGGATAAAGAATGAAAGAAGAAAATTAGTCATATGGCTGTTGTTAATTACAAGGAAGAAAAATGAACATACCTAACCTTCAAATATGATCAAAATATTATAAATTGCAATAAGCTGATTTGAAATGAATATAATATATATAGTCAATTTGTAAAAGTTGCTAATTGAAAACTTGTATTACTTCTTATTCAAAGTTTTGAAGGCAGAGCGTTACGTTTTACATGTATTTCTGGATTGCTTCTCATTGTAGATGGCTTGTTTCCTAAATATGTCATATTCAGAAACATGTTTTCATAGCTAATGCATGTAACGGCAATGTTGAGGTTGTCAAAAATGTTAGTTTGGATTCAAATTGCTTGAAATTGTGTCAGAAGTGTAACAAGTCATCCAGATGGCACAACACAGTATCTATGTGTGCTGTAAAAAGGTCTGTGTGATCTGAGTGGCTATAAAGCAAAATTACAGTGCTTTTGGGGAAGTATTTCATTGTTCACAATTTACATATTTCTGTACAACTTTAAAGAATGTTAACATGGTTGCTGTAAAACAGAGCATTCTTACCCATCCTTTTTGTCCCCTCTAGGTGCTGCCTTTGTGCATTTTGCGCCACTTTTTGCAGATACAAAGTTGCACGGCTTGAAAGGAGCATTCTTGTCTTGCAGAATGTGGTCGATGCAGAAATCAAATCCATCTAATCTATCCTGCATACAGATACGATGAGCATATCTGCAAAAAGACCCATCCAGTTGAGATTTTCCATGCTGGCTCTTCCTTAAGACAGCACTGGATCTTTGACGATAAGGCTTTGACACTGTAAAAAAATAGATACAGAGCTACAGTATGGCTGTCTGAAAGTGGACGAGTGGTCCAAACAATTTTATAATGAGCCTTCTACAAGATAACAAGAGTTAACTGTATTTAATGATGGACAGTGAAAGGGCATTGGGGACAAGTGAGATCACCAAAATTAAAAAGGGATTTATACTTGAAGCAAAAATATGCACTGGTACCTTTATCAACTTAACTAAGTTGTATGTTACAACGAAGTTGTATGTTACAACTAAGTTGTATGTTACAACTAAGTTGTATGTTACAACTAAGTTGTATGTTACAACTAAGTTGTATGTTACAACTAAGTTGTATGTTACAACTAAGTTGTATGTTACAACTACTAACTAGCAATATGCTAAACCTGATAAAAACTGCCCAATCAAGGCATTTGATTCTGCCCGATCAGATGTGACAGCACCAAACAATGCTTGTGGGGTGTCCTAGGCAATGTTGATCATTCTGAAGTCACATTTGGAAAAATTGTCACTGATTGTTGGCACAACTGATTATAGCAATTGTTATCAGGCCTAAAGTACTGTATGAATATGAACCATGGATTTAAAGTTTCAGGTTATAGGCCTAAATGTTGCTGTGTTTCTGTTGTGTTAGGCTAAGTTAGGCCTAACGTTTGTGCTCGTTATCAAAACTTACTTCTGACATTTGGAAAATTTGAAACTAGCTTAGAAATGCAACTGAAAGAAGCCTTGATTAAGCATTCGACAGAGTGGCTGTAAGGGTGTTGTTGTAAAGTTCTCTTCTTTCAGTTAGGCTAAACAAAGAATCATAACTGGGCTGTTGTTGTGACATTACTCCACACAGGAGACAAATATGCATGATGTTCGTAGTACAGTGTGAGCATAGTCAGTCAGTGTAGTGAGTAGCGTATACGCGATGCAATGTACATGCAGCGCCCACTGTGGAACGCCAATTTTAAATGTTTGCCTTATACTTTCCTAATCTTCTATCGGTTACATGATAAATTTACAATAAATATGAAACAACAATTCAAATCACTGTCCCATTTTGGTGATTTAACTTGACTTGAGTCGGCAACTCACATGACCTAACAACAAAAATGAATTTATACCTCACTCGGACTCCGGCCTTAACCTGACGCGAGTCAGCCAAGGACTCGGGTCAAACCAAGAGACTTGAATCTCCGGTACCAAGCTTATTTAAATAAAGATCAGAAGGATAAAAAAATCCCCATCAAGGACCCTATGAAGGAAACCCCCTGCAACTGCCTAACTTCTAGTGTGTTAAGATTAAAAAGCCTAAGCCTCTGAGGTTAAAAATGGATGTAAACGTATAATAAAGGCATGAGTAAAATGTGTTATACAATATCAGTAACCCTATTTTAGTAAAGGGTTGAATACAGGGGGAGGGAGGGGCGGTTGTAACACCACCCCTGGATCCGCGCCTGGTATCAAAGATGTGATAGCCGACTCTCTTGGTTACGGTTTCTTATTATTTTCAATTATTTAGCGTTCTTGTATGAAGATATATGTATGTATATATTAGAAGTAAACCTTACGTTACGTAACTGATGATCACGTTTACCTAATTAGGCACTGCATTGTAAGTCGGGCATGTTACATTTAGTTGATTTCTGACGATATTGATACTTCCATACAGCCAAAAAATAAATGTTAAGTACAACGTAAGTAGGTATACGGTAGTATCATGTAGAATCACGTGAGTATTACATAGGAAACATGACTGTAAAAACGTAGTTTCGGCCGCCGACAGTTCGAAGTGGTAAGCACGTGCAGCTTATATGCCTTTGGTCCTTTGACGTGCATATTGAGCACTATTAATAATAATAATAATATTGAGGATTAATAAAGCGCAGACAAATCCACCGACAACGGTGCTCAAGGCGCATAACACTAAGAATACATATAATTAATGTCCGACTCACAATATCTCGATTCCCTGTTCAAATCCTCATCATGAATCATGGCAATCATGGTAGATGCTACCTTGACTGACCTATTTAACATTGCAGCTAGCACTTACTTGAGCTGGTATATTGATATTTGGTACATTATGTTTGCGAATTGGCAACCGGGCCGGTTCGTTGGTTTGCCGAAGTTGTCAATGGTTTCGAAACAATTAACTTCAAGTTAGTTCACCAGAGCTGCACTGCAGTGATGATGATCGCATTGGGGCACCTTATTCAACTCCCTTAGTTTTGCAAAAATTGGTCAATAAATATGACTAAAGCTAAGGTGCACTATCGTCCGTCGGACGGGGACGTTAAATGGGGCTCCCTTGGAGTAGGAATGGATGTGACAAATACACGCATTCTCAGTGAACACTCGTCGCAAAGAAAGATTTGGGATAAACTAGCTAGTATGCATCTACAATCCTGTCATGGACAGGCTTTCGACTTATATGACCTTAGGATTTACTAAACTAAACTGATAACCGTTATATATGCTTGTCAAACCTATTTTACTTCCCCAAACCTGTTGTCGGACAAAGACCTCGTGACCAACAATTGAATCAAAAACAAGAGTAAGTCATGTGCAAACGACAGGTTAAAACTGACGCAGTTAGGGATTAAAATACTGCATATTAAACGTGAGCAGGTGTGTGACAGGATATGGGTATCATCTATCGGCTAGATCATGAAATGTTATTCATGCATGTTCCCACGAATCAAACCTTTGTTGAAGTTGAAACTGCGATCCAATTCGATGTGCCATGACTCGATTTGTCGGTCCACCCACCCCCCCCCCCACCTCTAGCCTTGAAGTTGACCCACACGAGGAACATACTTTCTTTTGTACTGGTATGCAGTGTTCTCCCGCGACGCCTTGTATGTATAATATTTCAGTCACAATTTAGAATTATTCTTAATTGCCAGAAACTGTATCCCTCTCACCCCGTAATCCAGGTCCAGCCCTCTGTAGGCGCACCACCCTGACCCAGGGAGATGTAACCATACTTTCATGATGTCAACGGTTTGTTATGTTGTCCTCATACCAATGAATATCAATTCTCTGGTCATACAATACGCGAACGGTTGTCATTTATGAACCTGATGGCCGTTGCGCATGCGTCTGAATAGCCTACATTACATGTGTACAAAACCAGTGTATAGTGCAAAGCATGTATAGTACGTTAGTGTATGCTCATTTCATATACTATCCTATATTATAATAATGTAAAGGCGATCTTGAGCAGTATCAATAAGAACCCCGTGCACAGCAGACCTATACGAAGGCAACCTAGGCCCTCCGAAGCTTTTCCAACGCATGCCATCAAATCCATTTTCGTCGTGTCAGAAGATTTGCTGATTACTGTCACTACCAGTATCTTATCGACATTTTCTAAAATGAAGCCAGACGTTTGGTGTGAAAATATTATCCGTTTCGGGGCATTTGTTGTGTTGAGATTTTGCATTCCCATGATGCATCTGGAAGATGTTACGTCATGCTTCGAGTTCAACGAAAGTCATTTCCATCTGCGCAGGCGTCTTTCTAGCCTCGGTTGGTCGCTAAAAAATTCATGGCGGCACGTTCTGATCGCTGGCATTTTACACGTGAACAACTTCAAAATACCCCTTCTCGAAAATGTGGTGTGGAGCCCGAGAAAGAACTGTCCTATCGGCAGCAATCTGCAAATTTAATTCAAGATATGGGTCAGCGTCTGCAGGTGTATCCTTTGCCAAACCTATGGATATTAAAATCCAACATGGCTGTTCTTACGTTAGTGCACTGCAATACAACATGTGCATTCACACCATGGCGTGTGTAGGCTTATCACGCAGTGTTTTAACCCGAACTTGTACATTATACGTACAGTAGGCTAATGCTAACTAGTATACTATGTATTGCTATTCAAAACAATAACGGTATTTCTTTGCCGAATGTGCCTAGTACTGTAGCAAACCATCCACCATTTCCAAATATGTGTCACTTCAGAGCAACTGAAATGGAACTATGTCAGTTGGTTGTGGTAGGTTAGGCCTAATGTTACTGTTAGACCTATTCTTGAAAGTTGTTCATTTAGATCATGAACAGTGTGCGCCATTTTGTTTTTGGGAAAACAAACACCCATACATGTCTAATGTTTCTCCCCAGCTTTTGATTGCGACATAACTACCGGCTTCTCCAGTTGATACTGTACCTTGCAAGTGAAATAGTAGTATGCCCTAACTTCTCAAGCCTAGACTGGTCGAACAGTAACACTTCATCGAGTCAAAGTTTTACGTTACAGTTGACACATTAAACTTTGCATTTGTAACAAATGTAAATTCAGGCAAAACCTTCAGTAGCACATACCGTAATTAATGTGAGAAGCTTCCTGTCAAGCTTTTCCAGAAAGACTTAAACATAGCTGTTGTAGGCCTAGGTGTTTACGCATTTAAAAAGTTAAATGTTAACCCAGTTTTTAACCTTGTGTAATTTTCCGTGAACACTTTTCAAACAACTATTTATTTGCCTCCGGTGTTCGTCCAGTGAACACACGAGAACACATAGGGTGCGACCACAATGGGGTGGCATACAGGGGCCTGTCTAAGGGCCCCGGTGGGGTCAATGGTGGAACCCTTGTGGTGGACCAGGGGGTGAAGGCCCCCCAAATTATTTTGGTATATTTGAGTGATTGCCGTTAAAAAAAATTGCAGTTGCTGATGTGAAGTACTTTTTGATTTCATATTGTGTGGAAACTGATGAAAATATTAAAATTACAAGTTTATATTATGTTATAAAATGAAAAGAGATTTAATCTCTTCGACAATCTTTAAAAAGGTTAACTTACAAAACTAAACCGATATCGTAAAACAAACATCGTTTGGCAAAGCTCCGTTTCTAGACTGACTAACAAAGAATAGCGTGCATTATAGGTATATCACAACTGCAGTGCTTAACCCTACCCCAACAGACTATGGTATATGTGCTGTAAATTTTCCCAGGTACCTTGCCAAACAACTGAGCTCGTCCTCTGCCTAACATTTTTGGCACATTTCCAGGGAAAGTTCCATGGAGTAAACTGTTCTGGCTCCACTCTAGAATTAATTAGGTCAGTCATTAAAGGATCTGCAAAGTTATGCAAACTATTATCATAGACGTTCAAGAAAAGTAGGTCAATTATCAGTGTAACATTTAGGTAAGTAAAGCACACCTCAAGCCAACTGACTCCTTAGCAAGAACAAAGCTAACTATTCCCTATGAAAACACGAGGCAAAGTCCATACCATACACGCTTTCCTTCATGGTCTTATGAAAACAACATAGTTTGCATCTATGATCAGGGAATAATTTACTGTTCTTATTGTATTGCAGTAATGAGGTTTATGAAGTTTATTTCTTTCCCAGATACTGCAAGTCATGGTTCTATACAACAATAGGCGATATGGGGCATTCCATATCAAATCAACAGATTTTAGAGAAGTTTGTAGTTCAACCTTCTAAATCGTTCTCCAGTTTTGTGGAAATAGAAAAATATAATTCACCACATTTTACACTTTATAACATCAAGATAAGTAGGGAATATCACCAAATGACGAAATTACGAAGAATACAAATGATTTTTTCCCTTCATATCTTTGCAACAAAATGTAACTGAAATAGAAAATGATGTTAGTGACGAATATCTGGTAGTAACGGCTTGGTTGGGTAGTAATTTTTGTGGTCGGGTACCCGTTCCCATCACTAATATCAAGTGTATTTGTTAATTTTATTATTCACCTGCACATTCATCCTTGACCTAATAAAACAGTAATCAGCTGTGTATTAATACTGCAATTGTGTATATGCACAGGTTCTACATGTTTCAACCGTTCACACGTTTTCCAAGAAATGTAAGTATGAAAGTGTAGTAGTTTGGTCAGTATGATCCAGTGAAGCTAAAGTGAATATTAATTATGCATGCGAAGCTCAAGTTTGTAAAAGTACTGACAATCTACAAAGATAATAATCAGTATGTTAACTTGGACTGGTAAAATGAAGTAACGTTCATTTTTGCAAAGTTAATCTTGCATCAGTTTGAAAATGAAGCTTTTGGTTCAAATGTTACTCCAACTTGAATTCTACATTGGCCCTTACGTTAGGTAAATTACGTTGGTCAGCATTTCAATTCCAGCTTGAACTAAAGTTGTTAGGATCAAAATGAGTTTTGTTCCTTCGTAGGTAAATGTTTACTTCACTGTAATAGCTCTATCTTGCTGATGTGTCTCAGTCCAAAAGACAAGGTTCTTTTTTATGAGTTGCCGTCAAACTGAAATGTGATCAGATTAACATGTAAGATATAACAACAGATATTAAATTTGTGACATTGTGATGATCATCCATACTACAGTTGTAACTGGATTCATATTCAAGCGTAATGTTATCAGTTTCAATACAAGTTTTGGGGATACCAATTGTTTTATATTGCCCCTTTGCTACCTGGGGATGATTTTGATGTCAGCTTTTGCACGTTGCTAGAAAGTATTCTTTAATTTTCCAAGTTCTCTCTCGTTTCTTCTACAGAGTATTTCAGCTGCTTGCTTATTTTTAGCTGCAAAAGTGGAAGAACAACCCCACAAACTTGAACATGTCTTGAAAGTTGCTCATCTTTGTCTCCACCGAGGGGCACCACCTTTGGATCCAAAAAGTGATGTGAGTTTCAGCAAAATTCTACTTGCAAAATGATTTAATTTCAACCAGTTTTCCCTAGCATCACTCTTAATTAAATGCATTATTTCACCAGCTGTGTAGTAAATAACACTGGAGAGTCATCAGTGTTGAATTTACACAATATTAAGAGTGCAATACAGCTTTTGGAACAAGAACAGAACATTAAAGCTTTGTCTTGTCACACGGAAGGGTACAGAATGATACAATTGCAGGAAATACAAAGAGATGACCTGTGTTACTGCTGCTGAAAATGTCACAAAGCGAATAGCAATGTGGAGTGGTTTCTGTTTTTTCTATGCGATTCCATTACGATCACAGGAGAAGATGAAAAGTAGAGCATGCGTGTAGGACAGATATCCACAACTGGTAATTGTTAAGAAAAGAAGAGATCCATTCCAGTTACGTCTAACTGAATCACTAAAATGTTTCTCAATTGTCAAGATAGCTCATGAAAATCAAGATGGCTCATGGAAATCAAGATAGCTCATGAAAATAAAGATAGCTGATGAAAATAAAGATAGCTCTTGAAAATAAGGATAGCTCATGAGAATAAAGATAGCTCATGAAAATAAAGATAGCTCATGAAAATAAAGATAGCTGATGAAAATAAAGATAGCTCTTGAAAATAAGGATAGCTTATGAGAATAAAGATAGCTCTTGAAAATAAGGATAGCTCATGAGAATAAAGATAGCTCTTGAAAATAAGGATAGCTCATGAAAATAAGGATAGATTATGAGAATAAAGATAGCTCTTGAAAATAAAGATAGCTCATGAAAATAAAGATAGCTGATGAAAATAAAGATAGCTCTTGAAAATAAGGATAGCTTATGAGAATAAAGATAGCTCTTGAAAATAAGGATAGCTCATGAGAATAAAGATAGCTCATGAAAATAAAGGCAATATACTTATAAGTATACTTATATGAAAGGGTGTATTGTTTGTTTTGAACAATACATCTCTCAATTTGTGTTCTGAAGGTCAGTCAAGTCCCTGTTGCCTGCCCATTTTGCGCCCATGGTGGGAGCCCAGTTCCATTATTTCCGTTTAACATAATGTTTCTTTTGTGTGATAGGTTAGTTGGTCCTATCTGAAGGGAGTCCACATCCAAATGATCATCCACAGTTTTGTAGTTTTACAATGTCACTGTTCGTGTAGTATTTAGTATGCCTGTTACAGTATGAACTGTGTATATTGCACACATTATTTCATACAAATATTTTATATTTCATTCTGAACACAGAGTTACATGCAGCAGAGTCAGGAACTTGTCATCAATGAAAGCATCATTTTGCAGACATTTGGTAAGTTGAATGATTAACAATAGTATACCAGAAGATTTGAACCCCTAAAGACGAAAATGATTGAACCATTGGCTTGAAAGTTTGAATTCAGGTCCTAAATTCTTGTTTCTTTGCACCAATTGACTTGAATCAACCCAGATTTGTTGTCAAAGATACACAAAACTGTTTTGTACTACTTAACAGTTTGCATCCAAATTTTTTACTTTGTGAAGTACCATACATCGTTACACAAATTAACCACTTTCATTGGTATCTTGCATGGGTTCACCCACTTGGGATATAGTTGAAATCCTGCCCAGTTCAACGTACAAAATAAAATGCAAAACGAATTAAGACGATGAGTTACTCCTGATCAAGAACTTATTTTGTAACATATTTTTGGAGTACCAAAAGATTTGCTGACAATTTAGCAAAAGGAAACTTGGCAGGTGATGTTTCACTTTTCTTTCAAATTTAATAATGGAAAATTTAAGGCTCTAATGTTTAACTTGTGGCTCGCAAGCAATATAGGGAGTAGTGTTTCAAGCATACTTTACTGTATAGTGACTAGTTACTAATGTACAGCTATGCTGTCTTGTATGTACCTACTGTACACATCATAACTGGAGATAGATGCGAATGCTGGGTTTTGAAGGAAAATTGCACTTTTGATGCTCATGGGCTTCCTTTATGCTGCTTGAATTTGCCTGCAATGTTGTTTACTCCCTTGCTGAAAGAATGAAAAGGGATTTTTTTTTGGGGGGGGTGTTTTTTGGTTTGTTACTGGTAGCTGGGGCAGGTGAGAAAATTCAAAGCCTCTTACTTGATCTGAAAAATGCAAGTAATTGAGCAGCTTCAATCCTTTAAATTATGTTACATCTTTTTTTCACTTTTCAGCCTTTGATGTGGCAGTCAGTCATCCCCATACCCATGTGGTCAAATGTACACAGATGATCAGAGGTTAGTGAAGTTTCCTAGGGGTTTTGATGGTAATCTAGCTCGCTTTCTCTCAAATTTCCACGAAAATAGTTTTCACTTATGTTTGGAATTTCCAACATTTGCATTAGTCGTTGTTTAACAGTAGCATATCGCAATTGAATCAAAGATAATGGATAAGGGTAATGCTGTTACTACAAAGCAGTGATTTCAGACGTAGGCCTGAAAGTCATATGCACAAACATTGTTTGATGAATTACACCAAACAGACGAGTCATTGTCATGTCTATAAGAACTCTCAAGAAAGCATTACATATCCTTATTTCCTGATGTACTTGAAAACACCTTTTCACCTGTTTCATCTTTGGTTTCGATCGTGATGTGCCCTCTGTGAAAATGATAAATATTGTAGTATTCTGTTTCTTACATTGTTAACATGTAGAAAATGTTAATATGTAGAAAGGGGAGGAGAATGTTGATGTTTCAGGGGGACAGTTCATTCATTGATAGGAGATTATATGTGAGGCTACAGTACAAGCGTGGTCTAGTAAAATGAAGACGGAATAATGTATCTGGTATTGCATTGCAAAATGCTGTGCAAAATGGTTCAATTGCTATGCATATGCAAAGATGTATATAGCACTTGTTACACAGGAACCATAGTAACTAGTGTTTGCACAGGGTTTCCAGGTAGCCGGGTACCCACCCGACCCGATACTTGCCGGTTCCTAATAATTACCCAAATCCTACGCAAAGTGTGATTTTCTTTTTTTTTGCAAACTGATGGTTAGGCAAGATTTTCCCATTGACTTAAGTGTGGTATTGGGCTACCATGTGAGATAACAGCAGTTATGAAAGTATTCCATGGATATCTTATAACTGCGTCACAATTTCAGTGAATAAACAGATGGTTAGCCTAGATTTCCCCATGGACTTAGTGTGCTGTTAGGCTACCATGTGGTCAAAGATAACAGCAATAATGAAAGTATCCATAGATATCTTATAACTGCGTCACAATTTCAGCGACTAAACAGATGGTTAGACTAGATTTTAAATTAGTGTGGTGTTAGGCTACCACGTGGAAGAAATTGAAAGAATTCTTACAAATATTATTTTTTTCATTCGTTTATTTCATAGAAGGCAAGACTGACAAGAAAATTTACGAGATGTTACTAGATTCTAGACGGGGTAACTACAAAATAATAATCGCAAGTGGCTTTTTACTAAACGTTTATTCCAAATGCGATCAAATTACGGGAATTGCGCAATCCCGCGGCTAATGCAAACCCTGGGCCTGCACAATAGATAGTAGATAGTGTTTAAGAGCTAAGTTTGATATTTATTAGGTCTCATCCAATAGGATACCTGACGAGTAACGGCTCTTGGGGTACCCGGTTCCGGATTTTTGGACCCGTGTAAACACTAGTATTACTAAGATACAAAATTCTGAGTTTCGAAATTCAGAGATTAGGACTGCTACACAATTTGAACACTTAGATGATTCCCTTGCAGTGGAAGAAGTGAGGAAAGTTCACTTTTGCAGTCTGTGATGTTGCTGTACTCATGTACTGTAATTTAGTGATTATTCTAAATTCAACTTGACTGGCCTCAACAATGCTAAAAGAAAATCTTCTGCCTAAAATCAAGCTCTCACTGGTATTTTCCTGAATTACAATACACATCAGTTTATTGTACAGGCTTATGAGATCAGCCGAAGACAAATTGCTGATAATAAGCACAAACAAGCTTTTGTGAGGTAACAGAAATCATTCCAATGCCTTGACTGGCAATTGTTCATCAACTTATCAAATGGTTATGGTGTTATTGCAGAAAAATCAAAGTGCCTTTTGCTACTACTGGCAATCCTAGCTTGATTCTACTAACGTCATCAAGTAGGTAGTGTCGTAATCAAAAGTGATCACACAAGATGATTGTTTTGTCGTGGTTGTTGTGATCTCAAAGCTGATCTCTTTCTTGCATTGTTTGTTAAAGATATGACAGAACTCTTTCAAATTTTGACTACAAATAAAATAGTCTTACTCAGTCTTCAGCATGTACTGTGTGTTTAGGAATGTGGCCATATTTGTCCGTCACTGTTGACACAGTGTTATGAAATAAAAACAAAAACAATTAAATCCAATCCATATATATTGTGAAATTGGTTTTAATGTGTTGACAAGTAATTCTGTGTTGTGAAATACTGTCCTAACCTATGTTTGAACTGTCCCATTGAAACATCTTTAACCCTTCCACTTGTGGTGTATTATCATTTTGAGCCTGCATGGAAGTTGAGAAATAAATACACGATGAAAAAGTTGGTTCTTACGTTGTCCTCATTTTATGAATTAAAAGGGAAGGGCCATGGTCACCTGGGAATCTAGGGAAAATGAAGACTGAAATAAAGATCATTAGCCTAAATGTTAATTGTTTTGTGCAGCCTTAAAAGCTGCTGTAACAACACTTACAACAAAGTAAAAAGCCAAAAATCCCTGAAATGTCTGTGGTGATGCGATTTACTGAATAAATCAAATACCCAAGACGGTCAAAAGTGGTCATTTAATTTCTCAAGAGTAAAGCATTACCAACTGTCTAACTTGGGCAGGTATCAATGCAAGTGTTCCACACTCATTGATCATGGAATGAATGAATCTCAGGTCATTTTCCCCATTCTACCGTATCTTGATCGTAATAGTCTTCTGTTGATTAGTTTGTGTTACTATTTCAATTGCACATACAGCTGCAATACGTATCAGGTGAGTCTTTACAGGTCACTGTTCAAGGTCAAAACACAGGGCGAGCAGTTGGAAAAAAAAGATGTGTGGAACATGATATTCATTAGATGTGTTTCACTTGGATATGATTGGTCAATATTTTGTATTAAAAAAAGGGGGGGGGGGGAGTTTCTTATATTCATTTAATCTGTGATGTACTTTTGTGTTGAACATGTATGTATATGTACGAGGCCGTTTCTAATGGTCTCCTGCTTTTACTTTCCACGTTGCCACCTGGCCGGGTCTCACCTCATCTGATCTTTCATCATCTGATGTGACCCGACCTGGTTGTCACCTTTGACCCGACCTGGTTTCCATCACCAACTCTTGAACTGCCCTTTGGCCGAGAGCAGCCAGCAAGGATCTTGCTCAGACTTCTTATTTCATGGCCACCAACAGGTTGGAACCTATGTACTTTGATATTGCTGGTACCTTTCTCTCAAAACACGAGTTAAATGATGTGTCTATCAAAACTACATTACAGATGTGCAAGGATTTTCCTTTCCCTTAGCATTGATATTGAGATTGTATGTTATTTAATGTTGGGGACATTTCTCAGCTCCCTTTAAAGGACAAACAAATGCAAACCTTTTTTGGTTTAATACCAAGATTGAAAGACGAGAAGAATTTGTTCAAACTTCAGCGTAGAATTCTTCCTCTACTTCTGAGCTGCAACTCATATACCTTTGGTGAATTCGTCACCTGTTCGTTTCTTTGTATTACCTCCTAAAAGTACTTTGGGTTTGTTTGTCCTTTAGAAGCACAGAACAAATATATGTCGCACTCATAATGTAGTTTTGATGGGTGTGATATCCTTCATTATGCAGATTTTTGACAGGTTTTGATTTTACAACTGTGCAGTATTCAGGTATGACTACTGAAGGTGTGGGCAAATGTTTCTGTGAACTTGACCAGGATTGTTGTGTGGTAGCTTCATGTGTACATGCTTCTGAAATGGTGGAATCTGTAGGTGTTGCTCAAGCACATCACAGATTTGGCTTGTATACATGCTGGAAACAAGCAGCACAGGTGGATAGCCAGTTGAAGGAGTCACAAGAAATAATAAGACTCACCCAAGCCCAAAACTGAGAAGGAATCATTTTCCAGTTTTGTTTTTGCTTTTTTAAGTGCAAGAACTCTAGAAGTAAAGCTTGTATGGACTTAATGCTTGGTATGAAGCTCCCATCTAAGGCTGTGAAAGTTAGTTTGTAGGGGGGGGGGGGGCAAAGTTTATTGGAGGTCAAATTCTGAAAACCTTGTTAAGGCATATATAGCACGTTTAGTGTGTTTTATTTAGAACTTTAAAAAAGAAAATGGGTGTTGTTGAAGGTTTTTCAGCATGCCCTCTGTGATACAGTGTTAATTTCATGATGGAAGATTTCAGAAATTAGCTGACAAGAACTGCATTTGAGGGAATGGTTAATTAATATTGCCCACTAATGGCTTCTGAAGACTTGCAATGGTATTGATCTTTAGGTCTGTTAGAGTTAATACAGAGTAATGCACAGTTGTACCTGAGGTGTTGTCAAATATTTCGGGGGGGGAAAAATTTCAAAATAAAATCTGTATTGTGACTTATTTATTCGTAGCTTTCTGGACTGTCCAGAGTTTGCTATGTCCTAGTTGGCTATGGTACAGAATGTTGATTTGTTACTGTTATGGATACTGAAAGTGAAATGAGAGATTGGTTGGCATCAAAGGATTTGGCCCCAACAGGGAGACACTAAGTTGTGTTTCTTCCAGCATTGGATGGGCCTAAATAATGACTCTTCATAAACATGCTTCCAGGTGTACCAGGGTTACACTATGAGCATTAATGAACTGTATTGAACATGTACTGTTTTTTGTGTGTTTCATATGAATAAACTGATATGTATTGAGAACGATCATCTTCCTCCCATGAAAAACTCCCAAAACAGGATAAACAGAAAGAGATAGAAAGTGATTATAATTGTTATCAAATTTTTGTTTACCAAATATAGTGATGCTGCAAAAGCTCATGTTATGAAACCTTTGATCTATTTGCAGCATGTGTGATCTGAGATTTTACAAGAGACAAAACTCTTGAGCCTTCAAAACTGCTAAACAATATTTGAACCTGATTTGAATCATGCCCCCCCCTCCCATGAGGATAGAAAAGTTTAAAGCAGAAAAGACTGCCATTTTGCATAAATAGATGGCCGGTAATGCACAAGTAATGTTTCCATTCTGTGCAATAACAGGCAATTTCCAGGGTAGTGCAAGCAAGGTTTTCAATGTCCTTCATACTAAAAAAAGTAATGAACAGCATTGATTTAAATAAAAACAATCGGAGAAGACATAATGAATTGCAGGCTGCTACAATTATGTCATCCATGTCAGCCTTTTACAGGTTAACTGCATCTATGTTTCCTCCCAAGTTTAAATTAAAGAGTTTGCTGAAGGAAAAGAGGTTCAGTAGGTACAACAATTTTTGCTCCACCTTTCCTTGAGTAAGGCTGAAAGTTTCGTTTTGCTCTGTGTATTGACTGTATTTTGTACTTGTTTGCAGCCTCCACTTGACGACATTCTGCCTCCAATACAAACCAACCATCGTGGCCTGTGTGTGTGTACATCTTGCCTGTAAATGGTCTCAGTATGAGGTGAGTCAAATGATCCACATTTATGTTCAAGAGAGAACAAGTTAGTACCAGAGTATTGCTCCCAGACCTGTTACAGTATTTTACAAGACGTTTGCATCCGTAGGCTTGTGTATACATACTATCGGTATGGAGAAGACATAACTGTAGATGACCAAGGGGGTGTGGGTCAGCAGAAGCACAAATTGTTACCACCCGATTGTTCTGCAGTTATTAACATTAAGTAAAGCACTATTTCATCAAGAAAAAAAATGATCGTCTTCTTCCTTCAGATTCCAAAGTCGAGTGACGGCAACTACTGGTGGGAGTATGTTGATCCTAATGTGACAGTAGCTTTATTGGACCGTAAGTTGCATCGTCAAGCCTTTTCTTTCTCTGTAGATTTTGTTGTTAAACATTTTTTTTTTTCTTGCAACAAATAATGAGTCTTTGTAGCACCAAGTTTTTGCCAGTTTTTTTTACATAACTTTTAAGGTCAATTGATCATGTGTAGTCTTGTTTGTTTCTTTTCCAGAACTAACCATGGAGTTTTTGCAAATTATCGAGGCCTGCCCTAACCGTCTGAAGAGAAGAATAACAATTCACAAGGTGAGATCCCTTAGCACCTTTTGGTTACTTGCTATTAGCAGGCAAGTAATGTTTGCATTCAAGTTGGCACGTTTGTTTGTATGTGTGTGTGTGACGGGGGGATAGCGGTAACGTGCTAACTTATTAACATGATAACGGAAGGAACGGGAGATTAACAAGGATTAACATGGTCTCTGTTGTTCTAAGTGGGAGTTAAAGGTCAGCATTGGTCAAACTGTGAAAATCCTCGAAGCTGAAGAATCATAACTAATCAACTTCACAGGTGGCTAATTTAGCTGATTATCTGCATTTTTGTGAAATTCTTTGTGAAGAAATAAGTGTAAAATAACCCAACTTTTGTATTGCAAAGGTAATTTAGGAACAAATTTATGACATAATTGAAGGTTGAATGAAAACATGTAACTTTAAGCTGTGGAAATATTATGAAAAAAAGACAGTACCAGGACAAGACGACAGAACCAGACATTTTGTGTATAAAACACTCATTTTGTTGTCTCTTTAAATGTAGTTTCCAAGCTTGGCATCTTCACATTAGGATCAGTCTGTAAATGTGCCAACATAAAGTGATAATAATTGTCATCTCCAAGTCATTCAGATAAGAGAATGCTATGGCTAATTTAGTACTTTCACGACGTGGACATTTTTGAATGACAGCAGTCATTACAAACAACTTTGAAACTCTGAGGTCCTTTCTACGCAAAGCTTCTGTACCACTCATCCTGTTTGTAGGAATTTGCCCATGTTTGCACCCAGCAATTACCTATCCCATACCATGTTAACATTATCCCGGATTATGTGCTTGGTGGTCTTCAAAAATGTGCTTATAAATTATGTCTGTAATTAATTCACCATATTTGCAGACTTTGCTCTCTAGACTTCAACACATACTTCAACACAGATTTCAATACAGATTTCAAAACGGACTTCAAAATACATTGTAGCCCTTTGCAGCGTATAGCATCTTGTCACACAAATATACAGTTTATTTGCTTACATCTGAGAGTACCGATTGCAGTAGATAATTCATCCAAATTTAGTGATGATTAAAAATCGGAATATGGTACGGCCTGTGTAATTCAGTAATGAAACATGATCAACCACTACTCCAGTATCTTACGTTTTGCTCTGTCTGGTTTTCTCATCAGGAACAAACGATAGCTGCAAAAAAGAACAAGAAAGATGGAGGAGGTATCGAAGATGGGCCCTTTGCCAGTCTTGGAGGTAAACCCGGATCTCAGTCGTCGATTGACAGCGGCATCGCTGAACTCGACGATCCTTCTAAATTTCATCTGCTTCCTCCACACGTGGGGTCACCGTGGCTGACAAAGCCATCTAAAGACGGGGAGAAGGGCATCGGGGAACCCGCAGGAACGTCAGGCCAGTCCGGGAGAGTTCCTGGTAAGGTAGATCTGGCAGAAAATCCTCAGCCTACCAAGAAGACCCTTGGGGAGTACAGACTGGAAAAGGAAAAAAAAAGGAAGGTACAAGAGCAGAAGATGAAGGAGGATAGGGCGCGGCAGGAACAAAAGATGAAAGACGAGAGAATGAGGCAATCCAAGATGAAACAGGAGAAGAGGAAAGCGTACGAGGAGCAGTTGTTGAGAGACGAGGGCAAAGTCAGACCAAAGATGCCTCAAGTACCAGGTAAACATGATCAGCAGCATTCTCAGGCTATGGTACGACATCTGCACGGGGAGCGGCCTACACACCCCTCCAGCAAGATCAAACTGGAAGCCGGGGGGGACCAACATGGGAGGCATCCGAAGGAACATGCTTTAACCTCTGATAAAGACAAGAGGCATAGACCTGTTCCTATCAATTTGGTGGAAGGTGGCAGTAGCAGCAGGCAACCACTCCATAATAAAAGACCACCTCCTATGCCTCCCTCTGTCCATGGAAAGGATTCCTCCAGACACCCCCACAATAGGGAACATCACCATTCTAAGCCTGCTTTACCAATCAAGACGGAGAGAGTAGAGGACAGAAAGGTCCCTGATCCAGCAAAGAGTAAAACTAGTAGTAATTTTAAACCTCACTCCGAAACTAAGAAATTACACAGTTCTCCGCAACTGCAAAAGCATCAACTCAAAAAAGAGCCTGTTAATAAGAGTGAATCGGGAGCGTCATTGCTTCACAAAACGCAGCTTATACAAGAGAAGGCACTAGCCCAGAGAGACGAAGACCAAAGACTTAACGACGAATTGTCTGACATAAGAGATGAAATCATGAAGGAATTAGAGTACGATGCCATTTCAGTGACACGTGAAAATCAGTCTCATCCACCTCCGCCTCCTCCATCTGCTGTGGAGAAGAGGAGAAACTCGTTGGATAACCTCCGACAAGTTGCTAGGGAAGAATTGATGCATTTAAAGAAATCGGGGATGGAGAGCAAGCAACATTCAAGTGTAGCTGCCAGCATGGCTTCTGGCAGTAGAGTCGGTGGTGAAGGTATGGACTTAAAACCCCCAGTTAAAGTCAAGGAGGGGGGGAGCAAAATTGGACACGATCAAGCACCTTCTGCTAGCTTTCCACATTCTCCAGTGAAGAAATTGAAATCGCCTGTGAAAGTAAAGCGAGAGGCACCTAAAAGTACTACTACGAGTCCTTTATTATTATCTAAGAGTGAATCTCCTTTGACAAAGAAGCAAGCTTTGGACTTGGGGGGACTGTCACAGTCACATGTGTCACAGTCGGTTGATGCATTGAAAAAGGCTAGCACACCCCGCGTTTCGAAACAGGAAAAACCCAATGGACCGCTCAAACATTTACGTGTGGGTGGTGATGCGTCGATGGTTTCAAAGACAGAGTTGGTATTGAATGCTAGCAATTTGACGTCAAAGGCAGATTTACCAGGTAAGACTGCCGTTACTCCCGATCACTCTGAGGAGACTACTGCCGAGAAGGACTGGTCTTACGAAATGGAAGAAGGGGAAATTAGTACTTCTCCCATCATCCATGAGAGAAAATTTAAAAGTGATATGCAAACTAAAATTACAGAAACATTGTCGTCGCCATCTATTCCTGAAGGACTTAGCTTAAAGAAAGAATCTAGGAAGGTTGAGTCCAGTCGTGCGGTGGTAGAACCACAATCAAATCAAACTTCCATTATTGCAGGTCAAATGTTGAACAGTACACAAGTGAAACGTGAAAAAGTGTCATCTGAAAGGGTAGTTACAGGTGGTTCGGAATCTGTATTGTCCAAGGATAGCTTGCCACCGCTGAGAAAGGGAGACAATATTTCGACTGTGACTCCTGTCTCCGGGGGGCAACAGGGTGTCCAACAGTCACCAAAACATAAACATAAACACAAAGATAAGAAAAAGCATAAGAAACACCGCCAGGAGAAGCCAGTTGAAAGCATCACTGGGTCGCCAAATGTAGAATCCACCTCAATATTGACAACGTCAGGAGGGATCAAACTTAAGATTAAGGGACTCTCGAGTTCGTTCTCTGGCAGCAGCCCCGGCGAACCCGCAAAGTCTGAACAATTGAGTAACAGTGCCGGACATTTGTCCTTGAAGGATGCTTCACCAAACTCAGGAAAAGATAAGGGACACAAACACCGACACAAGCATGGCAAGGTCAAGAGCCATCGAAAGGACGGCGAGGGCCAGAGTAGAAAGAGGAGTCTGAGCCCCCTGGGACAAGGAGCTCCCTCACCAGCAAAGAAGAGGATGGCTCCGGATGGAGAGGGTAGGGTGGCACACTCAGAGTTACCTGGATCCTTACTCAGTCTGCCAATGCCTCCCCCAGATCCTAAGAAGGTATCACCGTCTAAGCATTCCACTGGCAAACAGAAACATAGAAAGAATACCATTCCACCGCCTCCCCCGCCACCAACATCTGGTAAAGACTCACCGCCACCACCTCCACCCCCTCCCCCACCACCGCCCCCTCCCCCTGGGAGAGATACCAGCTCACCACTCACGACGGTGACTGCATTGCCATCCATGGACTCCATGCCGATGGATCCGTATGCATATGGTAATCAGTACTTCACATACCCTAACTCGATGCCCCATGGAAACGGCAACGTGCAGAGCTCATCCAAGTCAGGGTCGCAGCACAGGGGTCAGAAACAACCTCGACCGCCTCCTTATTCTTGAACTTGTTCTACACTTCAGTGTGTAGTTTGCCCTTCAGCAGAAGTTTTGAAGTTTAGGTAAGCACCGGTTTAATGTGTCATTAATTTTGAATACATCATCAAGAAAGCTATGTTTTGTACTTAACATAATTTATACACGTATTCACGAGGAGAAATATGGCCACGTTTTGTCTGCTTTTGAAAATGGGAAGAATTGATTAATGCCTGGTGTTGTGAAAAGGAAAGTTTTGTTTGTGTAATGTGTAAAGGTGTTGTGTATGTACCACTATAACATTTGTGACAGTGTCATATGGATTTAATGATGGGTTTAAGCTCAAATTTGACATGGAAGTGACATGGTCGCTGGTTTTCTCCAACAGTGGAGGCTTATCGATATCTGTGAAAGTCTGTAGGATTTTAAATCACTCTCTGAAGGAAGAAGCAGGTAGAAAGCTTTATTTTGCCATGGTATGGTGCAGAAATAGTGCCTATTCATGTTATTTACTGAATCATGGCAAAAATGACTGTCCTTTTCTATAGATCAGTCATGACGATGGAATAGGTGAAAGAAATATTGTGCAGTTTAGGGGTGAAAATTGTCACTTTAAAAAGAAGGGGAAAATAAGGGTGAATGGAAGAGAGATATCTTTAAATATGGTCTTCATATGCAAGTTGGATGACAGGTGTGTTCTTTATTACCAAGGTGGTTAAGAGTCGTTTAAAAACATTGTTCAGTTAGCGATTTAAAAAAATTATGGCCTATTGCAGTAGAGAGAGCTTGCCTTAGGTAAGATGGATACTGTAACTGTTTGGTATCAGTAAGTTAACTGTGTGGTGGAACTGACCGATAAAGACAAAAAAACAAAGAGTATTATGTAATTGTTCAGAATCAGACAGTCTAAATGTGTTTTTTGCTTTTTCTACTGTCTGTCTGAAGAGTCATGTGAAAGTAGTTGCTTCCATGTAGTAATTATCATTAGCATTCATTACTTATAATTATTGTTGCCTTAACTGCCAACTGCAAAAAAAAAAAAAAAAAAAAAATGGGAAAGAAAAGAGAATGAACGAAATGTTATATGGTTTTTTGTCCGCACCTTTATTTTTATATTTTTATTTCCAGAATCATAAATTGTTACCCCCAAAAAAAACATGATTCTTAATTTTCCAAAATTGTTGTAGGAATTCGGTTCTTTTGTCGTCACTCGTGTCGCTGTATACTGAGACACCGAAGTGGTCACATTTAGTCACAAGTACCATTTAGTTATTTTACCTTTATGTACAGGTGTACAGAAAAAGGAGGTTTACCTGGTTCGTTGTTAATATCCCTTCCCCACCTCACGAGTACAATGCTAGGCTTGTTCTAACATCAAAATAAACGTGTGCTGAAATGGGTCCGACGTCCTCCAGAAGAGGAAAATTTAGTGTTTTGAAATATCGAAGTAGTACCATGGTACCACTAAAATTCAGGCTATCATAGGCCTTACTGGTACCAAGCTAGCTAGAAATGGAAAACAAGGCCTATCTTGATTCGCCACGTACCTGACACGCCAAACTGAGTACTTCACACCTTCCTCTAAGTCTGGATATCTTGTGAGGTTTTCTTCAAGTAAATTGTTCAGCGTGCTACTGTAATTTTCTCCTCTAAAACATCGGGAGTAATTTGGGTACGGCTTAAGTTTCAAGCAAATGTTCTAGCATGCTTTTTGTTATGGCCAATAGCAATGACATTCACGCTCAGTTTTGAACCTGGAAGTATTAGTAATACGTAGAATTCAGAGCAGGATTGCTATTGGCGCTTGGCCTTTCTTTGCATTTTTGAGCTCATTTAGCACTACCAAAAGGAAGTGTTGCAATGTTACTTGGGTTGTGATTCAAAGATTCAAGAATATGGAATTAGGACATGAGGTTTTTGCACTGTTTCACCTCGGATGAGCTTAAACAACGTCAACTATTTCCCAGGCTAGAATACCTATTTTGCAATACATGGTTTTTCGTTTCGGATTCATTTTTCTACAACAGTTCACACCTAAGTATATGTTGAGAACAATCTCTCTGTATCTCATCTCCTTTGACAGTGCCTTTTGCTTTCTATAAGAAGTATCTTCACCATAAATGATGATATCCTATTCTAACGATCCTACCTGCTTTTACTGCATGTGATCCACCCTATTTTAAATTTCGTGCCAGTCCTGAAGTGGTTTATTAAGTGAATGGATTATTTATCGTTCGACAAAGTGTTTGGACAAAGTGATAGATGATTTAAAAGTTAATTTTGGTAACTATGACATAAATGAAGACTGATGAAAATAATAAAAAACAGAAAACAAAAAGAATCTTTTATGTATTATTTTTTTTCTATGTACGGAAGGTATAAACGGTAAGTCCATTCAGGGCTTCCTTTCACCATGAAGGTGATTTCGAAACTGACTGCAGTGACTGGCCGAGCAAGGTTTTGAAACTAACTAAAACAACGAAAGTGGCGATTTGATTAATTAGGTACAACTAGCTAGGAGTACGGGGGGGTTTGGAAGAACCCCTGGAAGCTGCAGCTTTTTTCAGAAAGAAAAGAAAAGTACTTGTCGGAAGGAATTACCCTAAAATTTCTCTGGCATCTCAGATCCCTGTGGCAGACAGGTGTGCAACCACGTTTACTTTTAAGTGTGAGGTCGTTAGCCCAGAACAAAATCAAGAGTGGGGTCCTTCCCCACTGGCAGACAGTATTTTACCCCCCCCCCCCCCCAAGATGTTTTTAGTGCACAATGCATAAATAGTTTATATGCAATATGTAGCCTATGCAAAGTACAAACTAAACAATTGTAAATTAAAGCTGTTGCAATATATAGCACCTTTTTACATCTGAACACCTTCCAATTGACCCTCAATTTCTCATGACATCTGACCCCCTCCCTCCCGTGGAATGCGTCCTAAGCCTTGGTAGGGCCGCAGTGTTTGCAGATAATTTGTGGTTGAAGCACTTTTAAGATAAAGAAATACATTTAAGAGGGCTTTCAATCCCAGTGGATTGTATTTCACTGAAATCCCTGTTGGGGTCCAAAGGGAGAGCCCCTAGTAAATTTTGTTTTCCAAATATTAACTGAATTGAAAGAGATGTTGACACATCGGTGTGAACAGAACGGATGTGTTTTCTCTATTCATTTCCTTATTAACCTTACGTTCATGGGTGTAAGACCAAGCTGAATTCAGCTTTTTGCATCTGAACACCCTCCGATCGACCCTAAATTTCTCATGACATCTGACCCCCTTCCTCCCCCGGAATGCGTCCTAAGCCTTGGTGGGGCCGCAGTGTTTGCAGATAATTTGTGGTTTCTTGAAGCGCTTTTAAGATAAAGAAATACATTTTAGAGGGCTTTCAATCCCAGTGGATTGTATTTCACTGAAATTCCTGTTGGGTCCAAAGGGAGAGCCCCTAGTAAATTTTGTTTTCCAAATATTAACTGAATTGAAAGAGATGTTGACACATTGGTGTGAACTAAACGGATGTGTTTTATCTATTCATTTCCTTATTACCCTTACGTTCATGGGTGTAAGACTAAGCTGAATTCGGCTCCATTTTTAAGATCGACTTGGCACTGTTGCAATTGTCAAGAATGCATGACGTGGTGTAAATATGACAAGTTTTTAGTTTTCGCAGCATGCATGAATGATTGCAAGTACCTTTATACCTTCATCGTACACTTGAGCGACGCTCATTCTTGAGCAACACTGTAACTGAAAAGGCGATAACTCTTGTACGGTCCGTTTCGTCGATACATATAGGTCTATTACACCACCGCCCGGCCCAGCACTGTGAATTATAAATTTTCCCATCTGGTATCCGGTAAGTGGTAACTCGAGGCTGAGCCTATACAATCAACTGTGAGGATAGGCTTATTACCAGAGGTAAATGTTCCTCCCTTTGGTTGAAGTGTTTGTCAAAGCTGATCAGTTTGTCTCCTTCATTTATATGTTCATAATGTATTTATAGACTTGTTATAATTTCGACTATACGCATCTAACGTTATATAATTTTACAGTAGCAGAGAAATATATACCTGTTTATTCTGAAATGTTATATGTTGACAGAATTAACTTTGCTCCAACAGTAAAGGGCGGAATCGTAATACCGCTAACGCAAAGCCGCCGTTTACAAGTTGTATTATAAGCTAGCTTAAACAAATTTGGGGGGTTACTTATCACGTATCTTCCCTAAAAATGCCAAAATAAGTAGAAGAAATCCTCCCGAGTCTTCAAATATTAAAGCAACGACCTTTATCCTATCTTCACTTCCCCAAATCTGTGCTAAGTTTCCTACAGAAGTAAATCCGGCATGGAAATTAATGATGATCGACACGCACGTTGTTAAATCTCCTTGATTCGTGCACAGAATAAATCAAATTAGGCTATAGCCTAACATATTGCCCGATAATCCACTTTTGTTCAAGAAAATGATCCTCATAGAAATTGTCCATGGCATAATTAGTTATACTTTACGGTCAACTTAAGATCTTCCATTTTCTTTTAATCCAATAGGCAATAGCGACTTCTTGCTCCGCATGAAACACACCATACACTGCGGCTGTTTCATGCACATTTCGCGAAATTAAATTCCACATGAAATAATTAGTCGTGTACTTTTCACAATCAAGATCTTTCATTTTCAGTGACACACACATTTTGATCCAGAAAAAGTACAACATGGATAATCCTCATTCCAATTTCCTTGACATCATTTGTTATGTACTTAACGGTCAAGACCCTTGATTCTTCTCAGACAAAATGGTGACTGCTTTCTTTTATCCATAGCGAAAATTACATCAATGTTATTCACTTCAGGGAGTGGCCAGCTTTTTTTCTTGGGGGGGGGGGAGGGTGGGGGCAGACAAAGCCAAATTTTCGTCCCCATTAACCGCCCCCACCAGAGCCACAGCCTCGCTCGAAAAAGTCAACTAGAACGTAAACAGTGAGCAGACGACGTTCAAATCTTGCGCAATTTCCGCGCCCGTGTTCTTATATCCTGCTCTATGGGTGTGCCCTTTGGTGTGATGGAATGACAGTGTGAACGGTCCACACAATGACAGTATTCCACTAGCTGTGTGACGGGTTGGGCCGCTGATCAACACAAGTAAACCACAGCAATTTGTCGGTTTTTCGTAAGTTGCATTTCGAAGTTGATAATCGATATATAAGCCTATATCATAATTTTTATTGGTCTCTTTGTCGTCAGGTAGTGATTAAAGCTCTACTAACTGAGACTTTCGAGCTTCATGTGGGAACGAAGTTCAATGAAGCTTAGCAACCATAGCGTAGTGTAGGCTAGATCTGGTCCAAGTAGGCCAAACGATGTTAACTGTTGTCGTGAAACTAGTCCTTGTGTAGAGGTACATCTGTATATGTGGAATGTGTATTATGTAATTGTTCTATATACATTCTTGCTATGTTTTAATGTAGATAGAATGTAAAGGTGGTACTGCTACAGTACACCGGGTGTGGCATGAAACTTAAATTTAAAATACAAGGCAGTTCAGCTCTGACTCTGGTTTTGTCATGTCTTCTTTGACTGTCTCTCTTTCTCCCACCTGGCCTCTACACTTGAAGATACTGAAGTATGATAATGTTAACTCACAGAGCCCATGGGCTGAACTGTCAATGGGCTTGTGAAAACTGGGGCAGGCAGTCGTTTCTGGCTTATGTAGAGCCCCTTCTTCTCCGTAGGATAGGGTAGATTTTACTTCATAAATCATTAACTGTTGCAGCAGTAATCGCTTCCTTTGGCAGACATAACTTATAAAAATTAGAAAAAATACTTCCTTACAAACATAATTTGTGACCAGAGATGTAACAATAGTGACAATAGATTGCCATCTTGATTAAAGATCAATGTTTAACATGGTCATGTTTAACATGTAATGTCTGAATTATGGTGGATCCAAATTATATATAATATAAAATATATATAAATTATAATTGTATTCATTGTCAATTTGCCATGTATATAAATTTCTCTTAAATATTCTAGCTTTTGCAATGTCTTAGCAACATGTGTATTTAAACAAATATCTTACTTTGAATAAACTATTGATGAAAATTGTGGCAATTTCTGTGTAGAAAACCGTTTGCTAATAATGGCGCAGTTTTCGATACCTATTATGTCTACTTGAGTACGTGTTACCTCAATTGATTACAAATACTCTCCTTTGTATTAATAGGAATGATGTAGATACTATAAAGAAAGGTGTAGAAATAATAGTCTGCAAACTTCCTTTTATTCTGGCCATTGAACACAACCCTTAACAGTTGGGCTGGAAGAAGGAAACTTAAGTGCACAATGTTATCGGATAGTGGTAATTTGAACCTTGCAGTGCAAATTTTGACACACTTCCAGGTTGGTTTATATTCTGTTGCTACAGGTTGTTTTTGGTAAAATCATGAATTAAAAAAATTCATCTTTATAGGAAAATAGGCACCATGCCATAATCCTGTAGGTCTCTTGACTTAACTGTACATACCTAAATATGAAAGACTAGGGTGCCCACCAATTTGTACAGTGTGAACATATTTTCTTTATTCTAGTTATTCAGTTAACATTTCTCTATGATTTGATAATATCATACAATCTGACACTCAATGGCACAGAACTATCCACGAGACACTAACAGGTAGGATTAGTGTACACTAGTATGATGGTATGCAGTAACATCACAGTGCTGATAGCCGAGATTTACTTTAACAGGAAAAGGGTACTGATGATCTAACACTGTACCAGTTAAATCCTTCAACTACATTTTCTTGCCCAGGATTGTTTGATTGGATACTACTAACACAGTGAGATGGATTTATACCTGGAAATGTCTTCATGCCCAAACAGGGAAAAACTTTCCGAACATCATGAATAAATTTTGTTGGACAATTTAAAAAAATTATGGGTGAAAACAGTTTGTGAAGTTGCTTGAGAAGAAAAATAGATGTTTTCTTGTTCTGCTCTTAGCCTCTTATAGCTGTTTTCAGTTTGTGATCCAAAAGTGGTTACTTATAGATGTTACAAAGAACATTCAAATAAATGCAAAGTTTATGTGCAGTGTCTATCAGTGTGAACAGGCAACTACACATGTTTAACACAGTACTTGAAGTTACCTACGTAGGATCATGTGAAGGGCACCATATAATTAAATACATTTGAGATCGCTGTGTTTTATCGAACTTGAATTCTTATTTCTTTCAGGTTTGTTTTAATACTGTTTCTGCTAAATCGTCATCCGAGGGTCTCTGTGTCCTTACCAAATGAGTCAACCACAGTCTTCCTACCCTCCTGCACAGCAGGGTGCTGCACCAGTGCAGATAGGGTTTGTATTAGACCAGCAACCAGGCTATGGGCAGATGGCAGCACAACCCTCTGCACCTCCTCCTTACTACCAAGGTTTGGTTAAATACAAATATATTCTCTTGTATGCTCATCGAATAATCACAGCTATAGGAACCTGACAGAGAATTGTGAATGTTGTAAATGGCCCATAATAAAAAAGAGACAGTCTTTGCTCTCCAAGTAATGGTTCTTTGAGCTGTTTACTCATTAAATTATTCAGAGGCATACTAGCAAAACTAAACTCAAAGGTCAGTGTTGTAAGTGTAATTCAATAATAATGTTGATGAAAATATCGGAAATCCTTATGTTTTGTACTTTATGTTAAATGTACTTATCTTTGGTTCTAATGTTATGTACTTATGTTTTGTACTTAAAGAACAATCCAGGGTTTGTTTCCCACTGTCAAATAAAACAAGAAAACCCCATTTGTTAAGAATTAAATATTTTGCTTTCTGCTTGTATTTTTGTTTTCCCAGTTGCCAATTTTTTTTAAAACCATTATTGATTTCTCATTGGTTGATCTGCTTTTGACAGGCTTCCACTTTCTTGGATTCTCCGTCTTTTCTTTGTATCATATTGAATCACTTAAATGTTTATAAGATTAAGATGTCTTCCTATTATGATGTAAAATAAATGAACTGAAATAAATCACATGACTGATGTCTTCTCTTTGTAAGATTGAACATTGTAAAAAGAAAAGTGGTTTCTTCTCTTTCATTTCAAAATTCTCAGTAATGGTGTTGTTAGAAATTTTAGTTAAAAAAGTTCTGCCATCTTTTCAGAAGTAACAAAAAGTACACTGGAACATTTTGTTGTGTTTTGTCTACAGTCATCTAGCATACTCATTATTGATATTGTCTGTACTATGTACGTACTATGTATGTACTATGTATATACTATGTATGCCTTCAGAAGCTGACTGAATACCTTAAGTAGTCAAAGTTAGGGAACGAAACATGAAATGGAATAAAAAAAGCTAACAAGATAGAACATACCAACATTGTTATCTTCTCAACAGTAACATAATTCATAGACAATTAATATCTACTTTTGCTTCAAATTCACTGCTTGAATGATGACTTTTTTTCAAGAAACATTGCTTTGAATTATATACCTCCATCAGTAGGTCAAGCTTTTATCAGGGAATTATTTATCCAGTACAACATTCACAAAACAAATCTATGTTATATTGTCAGATTGTAAGGTGCTGGTGCAAAGATGTGTACATAGCAACTTTGTGTACAAAAAAAAAAACAGTGTATTCCAATTGTGATGTGACGTCATAAGTCTAATTGTCATATAACCAATCACACTGTTATATTATAGGCCAATCAGATAAGATGCTGGTTAGCCAATTACATCCCATGTTATCTCATTAAGTATGTAAGTATAAATACTCATGCACGCTACTCTATAATCACTCTCCATGCTTGCTGCTACTCCTTACGTATATACCCTACACGTCATTGTTTATGGTTATTTACGTTACGTGAAATATACGTTCAAGAATCAAGAATAACTTTTCCTTCATTATATTGACGTCTTCCGGAACATACAATATGACACCAATATAGACAAAATTGAGAGCCTTCACAATTCCCAGCAAAATTTGAACACTTGAGTATTTCCTGTATGTTCTGACAAGGAAACGCAAGACTGTACCAGTTGAATATCAGAGCGCTAATTGCTTTTGTCTATGTTTCAGTCATGTAAATATCAATGAACTTCCCCTTCCTGCCAACTTCCCAAACATCTTCCTTATTATATTACAAATATCCTTGTCATTCCTACAGTCCTATGGGGATTGTTCTTTCTGTAAATTTGGCTCAGCTCATAGGAATTTACTTCCTTTGTCTATAAGAAATGACACTTCTGTTGCTAGCTTCAAATCCAAATTGGAGAAAATTGATTTTAGTCAGGCCTTTTTGTATTTTTTACTAGAAATTTAGTTTGTGTTTTTGAAACGCTTAAGATGGTTGCTCTACTGGAGTTGTTGTTAGCGCCCTATAAATTCATTATTTTTATCATTAATTATCATTATCATCATAATTATCATCATTATTATGATTATCATTATTATTATCATAGTCCAACTGAGAAACGGTGACTTTTAATAGTACATTCTCGCATATCATTATGTAAACAGTAAAGGAGCTGGTTCAGTTTTGAAATTTTGAAGAAATAAAATATTCCAGCCGTTGACTGAAGTAACAATGTACAACATAGTATCCCTATAGGCAAAAGGATGCTTCATACTCTACATTCAAGTCAATTGACATGTGAAATCTATATAGTGACTCAATACATGACTTGTTACAAATCTACAGTATATAGTGACTCATTGCATGACTTGTTACAATGCTTGTGTTGACCGGTTTATTAATGTCACTTTATAAACAAAGCTGCTGGACTTGTAACATTTAATATATGACAACTTTGTTGTCTTTTTTCTAGGACAAGCGGCAATGGCGATGCCCCCTCAACCAAACGGGGCAGCGGATCAACAGGCATTTACTCGTAAGTACCCATCGAACACTCTGTACATAAGGAAATCAATGATTCATAAATATCACACACATCTGCATGTTGTGAATCTCTCTGCACTAGGTCTATTGTATGAGGTCATCACTGTAATATCAATACATGCTAGAAACAGTCAAGTATTACATTAAGTATATATAAAAGTAGAAATATTAGGTCTGTTATTTTTTATCATTTATATCATATCTTGGGTTCAGTTTGTGTCACTATTTCCATGTTTGATATTCTGATATGTCATAAATCTTTAAAGATTTGAAAAGTTTAATATCTTGCAATTTAATATTCTGAAGGGTTGTGTAGTTAGCTGTATGTTGCATTACATTTGGAAAACAACGTATCAGGGTGGAGACCAGGGGTTTGTCAGCAGGGATGCTGCTGTGGGGTCAAGAGTCTAGGTCTAGGGTGTTGTAAATCATTTTCATAATAAACTTTAGGAAAACTGGAAAAATCTAACAGAATGACAGATTCTTGTCAGGGCCTAACCTAGTTAAAACGTCTTTGGCGGATGGAATGGTACAGTTAGGGTATCAAACCATGTTTTAAGTTATTTTTGAGCTTATTTTTCAATTCAAAGTTATTTTTTGATAGATAATTGACAGAATGTTATGTGACCACATAAGTTAAGTATCCGAACATAATGTTGGACATCTACAATAAAAAGCAACACTATCAAAGCTAAGGGACTATTATATCACCAAAATAGGAAAACCACAAGCCCTTTTATCTGTGGACAGTGTTGTTCTTGAATACGATTAAGCAAATAATCATGTTAAGTTGCTTATTCCTGATTTCTCCAGCCTGGCAGCCGAATCAGGCATCCGACGCTGGTCCCAGCTACCAGGGCGATGATATACCCGATACTGACCCAGAGGATAATGATGACGATGAGGCTCCTCCAAGCAACCTTCCACCCCCGGACATTAATTCCTTTGAGGCTCCACCGGGTTACGAACAATCAGGCGCCGCTGCTGGTAAGGTAGATGTTAGTTAGGTCGGTTGGTGTGTATTCATATCATGGGTAGCTAACAATGAAGGCAATAATATAGCTTGAAACCACAAACTCTGTTTCGTTGACACTACAGAACTTACATTCTGTATTAAATAATAATAACAACAACAGTAATGGTTCATTCTGTTTGTGGCACACACGTTAATGATAGACCCATTGTGTCTCACTTCTCACTTGAATATCTTTTCCAAAAGGCTAAACACAGATTTTATGAACATTTTGGAAATTTTGATTGCCTCTCGCTCATATAAATAAACACATCTTCTGTGTAATTATATTGATGTTTACACAGTACATCCACAGCCAAGTATTCTTGTCCACGTGCAACTGAAGTATAATATTATGTTTTTATTTTCAACCGTTATACAGTAGCAAGTGCTTCATATAGTTGTTGGATTTAATTTTACAGGTTGTGTCTGAAGAATGACGTTGCTTGATATTTACTTTGTCCTAGCTTACCTGTCTCCCCACAACCTTGATATCGCTGTGTCATTTTACATTATTGAATTGGTAAAGGTGTAAGTGTATTGTTTAATACATCGCTACTCCACACATAAACATTGTCATTGACTGAAGAGGATGTCATCATTTCTGGGCCCCCCATCGGCCCTGTTTACGACTGCAAACGTAAATATTTATTCTTGGCTTGCACATAGAGGTTACCAAATTCGTTAAATAATTATCAAAGCCTATAATTCACATGAAAAGCATCATGTTTGTATTTAGTGAAGAATAACCAGACTTATAGTTACATTTTGATCTAAAACACATATTCCAAACTTAGGCATTTGACCATGACCCTTGAAACATAGAAGTACCAGGTCCAAATCACTGAGAGGTCTGTAAAATGTCAACCCTTTCCTTTCAGTGGACAGTGTAGGTACTACCCATTGATATCAACATTGTGGGGGTGGGGTGGGGTGGGGGGAGAGGTGGATAAGGTCAGTAATTATGTGTCCCTGGATGTTGTGACAAAAATATGAGACACCTTACTCTCTTCTTGCCCACACTATTGTGACAAAAATTTGGTTAAGTGTCACCTTAATTGTAGTGGCGTGCTGTGACACCATCATTCCATGTAGCATGACTGTTAACACAGAATACCTAAGAGTCACCTTATTGGCAATGGCATGTTGTGACACCATGATCATTCCATGTGGCATGACTGTTTCACAGAGTATCTAAGAGTCACCTTAATTGCAATGGCATGTTGTGACACCATCATTCCATGTAGCATGACTGTTAACACAGCATACCTAAGAATCACCTTAATTGCAATGGCATGTTGTAGCATGACTGTTTCACAGAATATCTAAGAGTCACCTTAATTGCAATGGCATGTTGTAGCATGACTGTTTCACAGAATATCTAAGAGTCACCTTAATTGCAATGGCATGTTGTGACACCATCATTCCATGTAGCATGACTATTTCACAGAATACCTAAGAGTCACCTTAATTGCAATGGCATGTTGTGACACCATCATTCCATGTAGCATGACTATTTCACAGAATACCTAAGAGTCACCTTAATTGCAATGGCATGTTGTGACACCATCATTCCATGTAGCATGACTATTTCACAGAATACCTAAGTGTCACCTTATTTGTAATGGCATGTTGTGACACCATCATTCCATGTGGCATGTTGTGACACCATCATTCCATGTGGCATGTTGTGACACCATCATTCCATGTGGCATGTTGTGACACCATCATTCCATACGGCATGTTGTGATACCATCATTCCATGTGGCATGACTGTTTCACAGAATACCTTCTGCTGATCATTAGGTACATTGTAACAGCGCCTTATTAGTGTGTGAGCAATTCACCCTCTATAGTAAACAGCTGTGATTGTTGGATGTCTTTTTCACAAAAACAGGAGCTCCATTACCGCCACCAGCCTACCAACCACCAGACGAAGCTAGCAGACCCATGCAAACATTTACAGGGTAAGGATGGCAAAAGTCTGGAAAATAGATATAAATGGGATTGAAGATTGCTTGGTTTCAGTGTGCTGCTATACATTTCTCCACTTTGACAAGAATCCTAAATTAGCAGCCTAGTCTTCTGAACTTGTAAATTAGTATTGTTGATGTGTGACTTTCAAGCTTATAAACAAGCCCAGGAAGTCATTTCCATATCTGTTTACGCAGTGGAATCTTTCTGTGTGATTTTAAGTCTTTCGAAGGAGTATAATATATATGGAAACTAGAAAAAGAAGGGTTGAATGGAATTTTATGGTCTTCAGCTTTCGATGCAATTAACACATTGCCTCTTAAGCAATTAATTTGTCGGAATTCACCTAGAACAAAGAGAAATTTACTTTCCTACAATTTTTTTTTGTTTAATTATCTTAGTGAATAAAACTGAACATTTTTTTTTAAAAGTTTAATATGCTTAGTGGCTAAAACTGAAAGCTGTTTTATTAAAATTTTAATAAGCAGCGTCAATAAACGTGAATTTTAAAATATTTTTTATTCCCCTATTAGTGTCGGAACTATGAATGAGCAGCAGGTACGAGACGCAATCTGTGCTTTCGCTGACAAGCAATGTTGCTATGGCACCGGTGCTGCGGAGAGAATGGTTTTCGAAAAAATGGACCCAAGCGGCGGACTTCATGTAAGTGTCAGAAAATAAGCAGTCCATGGAATGAAAATGTAGCGATGTAACATCTTATAATAAAAACTGAAGGCCCACTATATTTTTAATGAAATAACAAACGACTGTATTCAATTGTATAGTTAGCTCTCACCCTTAACCTTTATCCCTCATGTGTATATCCGAAATGCTAAGACAATATAGGAATGATGCCCTTTTATTTTTGTAACAATAGTTAATCTTTATGTTCACTCATGCATATTCGCTGTCAGCGAGCCCTTGCTTGCTGGTGGAGAAGGCTTGTTGGGTTGGCCACAAGGTGTTACAAGGAAGTGTTGTACATAGTACTTTGATTAAATATATGTTACGCACGGTTCCTAGTGTTGTACATAGTATATTTTTGTATCCTACCTAACTCTACGTTTACGGTGATCGGCCTCGCTGACATGATGTTAGAGAGGATTGAAAATTGAAGGGTATACAAACCCAACCATTCATCTTGCAGCTAATATGACAGAGATCTTTGTAAAGAAGAACAACTCACCCATACACCTGCTATTAAGGCAAATGTTGTTCCATTTTGGAAGATATCCTAGTTTACAAGACATGCCTGGGAGCTGTGATGTTGTAAATCTGTGATGTCATCAATGCAATAAGGATCTGAAACTGTTTACTTTCTCTTTGGTTTTCATAACTTTCAAGATAGAATGTTAACAGTGCTGACACTGAACCATCATTAAGCTCATGTTAAGACTTAAGAGGTTCAGTAATTTAGATCTCGAAACATTGCAAAACGCATTTCAGTAACAGCAAAAATAATTGTTGTGATGAATAAATGTAAAACAATTCTTACTTGATGTGCAGTGTCAATCGATGTGGACTAAAGGTGCCTAGACCAAACAATGAAAAATAAAGAAAAGCAAAAAACAAAACACGCAGAAACAAAAAAACAGAACTTAAATTCATCGCTGAGCATTTCGGTCTATCACATCAAGTTCTTATTGACGCAAGCAGATGTCTGTTTGTTGACTCAAGGGCAGTCAAATTCAAAATTCATATTTCCACCAGTTTTTTTCAGATTAAATATGTGAGATAATATCATCATTTGGTTTAGTTTTATCAACACTCGTTTTTTCCTCCATTTGATCAACTTGCCACAATTCACAGTTTCAACTGAAAGAAAACCATTTTTGTTGCATTTTTGTCAGCATATGGTGCATGTTGAAATATAGACATACTTGTCATCAGGGTTCTTTGGGAATCAAACTCATTTCCAAAATGGAACTTTGGTATCATATGCCACCACAGTTATTGGAAAATTAATTCAACAAACTTAAACAGAATTAATCCAGAAATGATTAAATGAGGAAAATATAAAACAAGAAAGAAAGGAATATTTAGTTATTGCATTTCAATTGTTGCAGACAATAATTGTTTCTGTGTGAGGCTCTGTGATTTCTAAGTCTGGTGTCAATAGCAGCCAAGCAGTTGTTTAACCACATAGATCTTTCAGCGAGATACAGCTATATCCAATTTTGTATGAATATTACATGGTACGACATTGGTAGCATTTTGCCAGTGACTTATGTTCTAATCATGTTCTAGTAATGTATACTTCAATCGAAAAATGAAAAAAAAAAACCAAAACAATACTAGGCATTGAAATCTCTTTCCACAGTATCAACTGGAGAGTTTCACCGAGACCAGGAGTACTAGCTGGGAACATCTACCCTACAGAGGTGGTCCTATAGATGGCCCTGATTGCGGGCTTGCTCCAGCTGTCTGGGATATCGCCTGTTCCCCTTTCAAACTTTTTGACACCCATGACAAGTTGATAGAGATCCCTCATACCAGTAACATCAAGGTAAATACTCGTAACCTCCTTCTTTCAGCTTTTTGATCTCTGTTTGGAAAGGATGTATTTTAGGATCGATTAAACGGCAGATCCAGTGTGACTCTCCACCATTTGAACAGAGGGTTCTGTCATATCCGTGCTAAGTTGTGTCGTCTGTACTGTTTTAACGATCTCAGAATTCTGTACATTTGACTGTATTATGTAACATTCAAGTGTATGGAAGGTAAAGCCCTTAATTGTTGTGGCCGGTGAATTGGGTACAAAGTTTCACTGCGACCGGCAATATTCCATTTGGTGCCCAACCGTAACATAAATGGTTTAATGCGCATCTTAAAGGATATACCCATGTAGTTGTATAATTATTCTTACCTTCCATCTCAAGATGTATTGTAGAGTGTACAAGGAATGGTCTGAGAGTGAGGTATACAGCAAATATACTGCGTTGCATTATGGTCATCCTTATACAGTAGTGTCACATAAGAAATATTTGTAAATGGCTTATTTCAATCTTATGTTCAATCTAATGTTCAATATTATGTTCAATACCCATACTAGTGGTAAATATACATTACCTATGTAACAGTGCCTACCTAAATACAATTTTACTAGCAATGTCTTTTCTTGACTAAGAATACAAGCATTTAAATTGATTGCAGGAAAGAAAACGAATGAAGGATTAAGTATGGTGTATACATGTATTTAGTTTTCTTACAAGTCTCATTTTATCGTTGAATATTTATTTATTTTTTCTCCTCGTATTATAGGTTTGCCATAACTGTACTGGATGTGGCTTTGTACGATGTCCTCGTTGTCACGGTCGAGGAAGGGTAAGCTATATCTTGAAGAGGTTTCCTAAGTTCAGGGATGTGCCCAGGATTTCCTGAGTGCCGGGTATACTGATTGCCATCCTGGGGGAGGGGTGTAAGGGGGTGTCCCCTTCCCCTTTGAGAAATTTTTCGATTTTTGAAGGTGCTCAGATGCCAAATGCTGTCACTTTAGTAGCTTTTTAAGCACATACACTAGTTTTGCTAACAATTTACACTTTTTAATATTTTTTTTAGTGAAATTTATTACGTACCTGGTAAAGTTTTTAGTTTGTTTCAAAGAGATTTTACAAGGGACCAATTGAGAGCCGTTAGTAATGTTTCTCGTATGCGTTACTAATGCATTATTAGTCTATGATTTTGGCATAGGCTAGGCCCAATTTATGTTGAATATATTGTTTGGAATGTCAGGATTTTAGATGAAAATAGTGCTGGGCTGGATTCACGATTTTGAAGACAGTGCTGGGCGGTAATTTTTAGTGCTGGGCGGGGCTGCCCAGCGCCGCCCAGCGTGGGCACATCCCTGTAAGTTGTATGATTCTCATACTGTATTCCTCCTTTACGTTTAGAGGACAATCCTTTGTGGTCAGGGTTGCCTGTGTGTTCTTTGGATTCTATTTGTCTAACACTAATATCCTGTGAAAATGCAGGTCAATTAGATTGACATGTCACGTTTCACTTTGAATAGTGACGAAAAGTTACAGACGTTGAAAGTTCTGATTATCTGATATTAAAAGTGTTTGTAAGTGTCTTCTTGGGTTTTTTTTGGGTGGGGGGGCAGGGGAGGGTGGGGGAGACCGACAGGGCATTGGAAATGGCAGAGTGGAGAAGCAATTTCCTGAGACAATCTGGTACAAAGAAGAACGTGGTGGTGTTAAAGTTATTCAACATATCCGGGGTCCTTTAAATGGTTCAGTAGCTATTGTTTCCAGAAACGTTACAGAAATATAGCTGTGAGAGCAACTTTGAAAAGTGTCACTCAAGGGTCTCTTTCTTCTCATTAGTTGCTTGTTTGCTTTTGTTGAACCAGGTTCGTTGTTCATCTTGTCATGGAAGCGGCCATAGAACCCATCATTCCCAAGGAAAGACGGAAAGAAGAACCTGCTTTTCCTGTCACGGTAGCGGCAAGAAAAGGTGAGTGAACTCCTCTACTGGTAACTTCAATTTTTTTTTCTTTCTTTCTTCTCTCCATCCCTTGTCTACTAATACCCTTACATCCATTTCTTTGTGTTCACCATGCTCATTAACCTGTCTGTTTTCTGTGTGTGTTTCTGTCCCTTCTGTTACTGTTACTTGTCATTTAGCCTTTGAAGAAGATCCTGCTTGGATCGAAACGTCAGGCCAACTTACTTTTACACAACTTCAATTTACAACTGCTAAAATCTTGCAATTATGGCAATAGTTACCAACATCTTTCTGAGTGGTGGACTAAAAACTTGTATAGGTATAGATTCAACTTTCTATTTCTCCCTGAGGTTATACTAGTAATCTTTTTGAAGCAAGTATTGATTCCAGCTTTTGCAAAAATTATAAAAATAATTTTTTTTTAAACACGAGTGGTAGACTAAAACTTTTGAAGCAATCATAGGTTCAAGTTTCTTGTTTGGATTGGTCATCTTAACTTTTTCCTATTCAATTATCAAATTTCCCTTTTTTTCCTTAGCTTTTATCATCCATTTTTTGGCAGTTGTTGAATAACTTTGAATGAATCACTGATGTAAGTTGATTGTTTTCTAAGTGGTCAAAAAATATTAAAAAAATTGAAACAATCATCAATTCCCATTTTGAGGGTTTGTGTACACTTTAAATTAAGCTTTTATTTAATTAGGCATCGATTATATGACTGATAAATTAGATGACAGCTAGGTAAATTTGAAGCTGGGGTGCCCCCAGATTAATCTCAATCAAATCTTCAATATCAAACTAAATAGTATGCATTTATGTATGCATCTATTTATACATTTATGTATGCATCTATGTATGCATTTATATATGCATCTATCTATACATGTATGTATGAATCTATGTATGCATCTATGTATGCATCTATGTATGCATTTATGTATGCATCTATGTATGCATTTATGTATGCATCTATATATGCATCTATGTATGCATCTATGTATGCATCTATGTATGCATTTATATATGCATCCAAGTATGCATTTATGTATGCATTTATATATGCATCTATGTATGCATCTATGTATGCATTTATGTATGCATCTATGTATGCATTTATGTATGCATTTATATATGCATCTATGTATGCATCTATATATGCATCTATGTATGCATTTATGTATGCATTTATATATGCATCTATGTATGCATTTATGTATGCATTTATATATGCATCTATGTATGCATCTATGTATGCATGTACATATGCATTGATGTATGCATTTATGTTTGCATTTACATATGCATCTATGTATGCATTTACTTATGCATTTATGTATGCATTTATGTTTGCATTACATATGCATCTATGTATGCATTTATCAGGCATGACCTTTTTCTGCGAATTCACAGATTTCCGTGATTTCTTTTCTACATCCCCGATTAACACCTCTCCATTTCCGTGAACTTCTAACAGCAGCGTTACTGTATGATTTGATCCGTTGTTCTCATATTTGTCATTACCGATGCATTGCATGTGTTGCGCTATTACTCACTTGGTCTATGACTATTGCATTTATGTTAGTATTCCTGTTTGGCTGTTGCTTCTGTACCTATCGTCTTTGGAAGAAAATGCCTCTCCAAGTTTTGAAAATTCCTGTGGTTGCTTTACCATTTCAATGAAAATCCAAGGGAACTTCTAACTAAGCCTAATGTCCCCCCGGTTAAATCAATGAGGGAGTGTTTGCTTTGATTTGCAGATGTGGCAGATGTGGAGGCGATGGGAGGATCACTTGTCCCATATGCGAGGGTTTCGCCAAGCTGCGATGGTACATACAACTTAAGGTGCAATAGTAAGTAGTAAAGTGGTGTTAATAACACCAAATTGTTCATTTAAATGTTGATCTTTTTGGTCCCTTTCATTCTAGATTGTTGTCATTCTTTAACTCATTTATATGAAAGTAGAAGATACTGTGTAACATAGATCTACAATAACATAAGAGTGGCAGGGGGGGGGGGTAGGGTAGGAGGGAGTGGAACTATGTTTGCTGTAAATATTATTGCAACACACATCAAGCATGAGAGATGTTTAACTTGCTCAATTTCAGATTACAGTTTATATTCATAGCTTTTTATTGCAGTAGTCTTCCTCCCCAAAAGCTGTAAGGCTTTTGGCACTTTATAATAGCAAATAAAAATTGAAGTTGTTAACTCTGTCCAAAGAACCCTTGTTGATATGTAGATTTTCATGTTAACAGTTGACCTCTACAAAAGGTATATGGCCATTTTAGAAGATACCCATGTACCAGGAATGAAATAACTAATTATAACTTATCTCTTATTATATATATATTGTTGAAGTTTGGGGTAGGGGGTCCCACCATCAGACGTCACTTTATGTGGATGAATCCCGCGGTGATTGTTTTGGGGAATTCCCGAAAGTCATAGCATGTGACTATCACAGAAGGAATTAGGCCTTTCTTTTTGTGTTCGCCCGGTTTTTAGCTATTTTAATCCTCATTGGTCGAACATGGATAATTGACCGAGTTTGTCAAACAGGCCGATGGGTATGAATTTCACTTTGGTTCAGAGACCAAGCTAGATCGGTTTCTGCTCTTGTGCTCTGTTGTAAGCAGGGCTTGCATCATCAGTAGCAGCCTTACTTTTAGTAGGGCTAGGGTTATTCATAGTTATATTAGGTTAAATCTTCATGTATCATATAGTGCATAAGATAGATATTTTGGATGATCCGGGTACCATAGTACCAGCATTTGGGTGTCCACAGTGATCTCAGACATCTGTCATCTGAATTGATCAATTAGAGGGTCAGTGGAATGAACAAGAGACTCTTGACTTTTCATAGTTAGATGAAATTCTCACTTTCTCAATTTCTCACTATAATTTATCTCTGTTTGACAGGTGGAGATAATATGGTTAAAGTCTCTCGTAATTGGGTTTAGAACTTCTCAATGATTCAGTTACCTTTAAGGACATACTTGGAATGCCTTTTGCCAATGGGATGAAGTTTTCTGCAAAATATTTGTTTTCTTTTTTGTGTTTTTGTTTCCCCCTTAAAAATTTAAAATGTGTTTGTTTTATTAAGGTCATTGATTTTCTCTAAAGTATGATGTCCTTCATGAATATGTGAATAAAAAAATTGATTATCATCTTTTAGATGAATGGCTTGCACATTATGGAGTTTTCGGTTGTAAATTGCAGTGTCTAATATCCGGATGCTTTTTTTAAATAATATTAATTGGAAGATGTCGATGCTGGTTAAGTGTATACGTGTAAGTTGGTATAACAGAGGTGCTTGTTTTATGTTTGTGTGTTGTTAAAAGGCATTGCATAAAGAAAAGTTTTCACTTTGTATTGATTTTTTTCCAGCATTAATAATGTGGAGGACTTTATACATGAACCTTCAGATCTACCAGACGAACTGATTCGTGACGTCTCCGGGAAATCAGTCTTTGAACAAACGCTTCCGTATGTAAGTGGAGACTTTCAGTTCTTCTGCTCTTTGTATATACTGAAAGAGAAAATAAGTTAGATATAAAGGAAAGTTTCATAGATTTACCTCTTTATTTAAAGGCAGAAGGAAGAATCTACTTTACAACAACGGAAAACTGACTAAGAAAAAAGAAAAAAAACTTGAAACAAAGCAAAGTAATGCTGGCTAGAATGGGGTTTCAACCGGGTGACCTTGGGGTGACACTAGCTGACTGGCACCCCATCCTTCATCCATCCGTCCTCATGCCGAGAAATAAATATATGCAGATGGCCAAAAACTCGGGACTTGATTTTTGCTCACATAAATCAACTTCAGGGCTTGCATACCCAGACAACACTGGTTCAAATCTTGTACTAGTCAAAATTTAAAATTGGAATTTATTTTATAATTTTTAGAACTACAGTTGGTCAGACTGGTTCTAGAGGAGTAACCCTAACATTGTACGTATATATGCTAATTTACTGTGATTACTGCAAGTGCAACTGTAACTGATAACATCTAGCCATATATTTGTCTAGTCTGAACATCACTAGGTTGCCATGAAAACTGCAATGATTTGATATGCATCAAATATTTGTTCAAACATATTTTTTAAGTCCAGTCGTCTGTTTATATATTCTTTTTTCTTCTCCAGGTGTGGCCGATTTCTCAGTATGAAGTTCCTGAGATAAATGAGAATTCTTTCAGGATTGTGGAAAGACATAGGAATGCTTGGCCTGAGTCTAAGCTATTACAACAGGTAAGACCGTTTACTTAAAGTTCTACGGAGACCTGGCCAAATTGCCGCCCCATATTCAGTACATTTGTAGTGTGTGATAGTCGCATTCAAAATCTGTTGACATTTTTTTGACAAGCTCTTTTTTTTCCAAGATATACACATTTGAAGTTTTAATAAATCTCATTAAATATGTGCAAATTATGACGTGTAGAGTGTTGCGCTTGTCAAAATTTCTTATTTTAGCTCTGAATAAGTAAACCCGTAATTACAAGCCCACATATATAATTTGAATAATGTGATGTTCCTCTTTTCAATGAAGACAATAAAATATTTCAAGAAATCGCCTTAGGCCAAGAACCTGTGTGCAGTGTCCCTGAAACAAAGGTTGTGAAAACAAAGGAATAACATAGCAGAAACTTAGGTTTGAAGTTTGGCAATTTAGTATATTTAGCAAGTTTAGTGCCAATTTTAAACTAACCATGGTCCTAAACATGTCTGTATTAAAAATATACTGTTTCTTAGTGTCATTACTGGAACTTTATTCTTTCACCCTAAAAGTTTTTACAAATATAACATTTAACGTATTTGATAAATCAATATTTCATCACAGGCCTAAATACATATGAAAAGAAATTTATTTCAGTTACAATTCTTAACTTGTTTATGTCCCAAACCTTTTTTAAACATATGAGTGGCCAAGACTGACATGCAGCTTAGGAATGATGCCTGTGTTAATCTGTCCATAGTTATTTTGATGTGTACTTTGTAAAATGGTTTCTTTTGAAACATGATACGAAACATATCAATCAAATCTTGGTAACTAAAATACCATCATACTGCTACTTGGAGTTTCACGGGTAAGGCTCGCATACTGATCATCAGGCAACTGAACTGATCAACACGGGCTATCTCGGTTTCAGGCGTGTGTGTTTACGGTTGCCATGGCAACAGCGCGATAACAGCTGGCCACCATTATATGTGATATATATATTTAATATATATATATATATATATTATATATATTTTTTTGGGGGGGAGGGGGTCAGGGGAGGAGGGCTACTTTATGTTATGTCTCAAATCTGGTGTTCAAGTTTGCAATTGAGTGTGTACTTTCTAATTTGGTTTCCATGGATTAAAACAAACCTGTTAAGGAGAGGGGGGGTGGGTCTTCTTTTTAAATATGTTTCTTATCAACCTGGTAAAGAGTTTTTAAATCCTGAGTATTCAAGTTTCCCATAGATTATGAGTTTGTACTTTGTGAAATGGTTTCTTTTGTATTATGTTACATACCAAACCTATTACTAAACCATTTATAAATCCTGCATGTTCATGTTTTCAATAGATATTGTAAAGTGTGGGGGGGGGCTCCATGTTTTCCATGTTCCAGGTTCCATGTTTTCCGTAGATATTGTGAGGGAGTGGGGTGGGGGTTCCATCGTAACATGTTATGCATCAAGTGTGGTGAGGAATTAATTCTGAGAATACATCCTGAGTGTTCAAGTTTGCAACAGATATATGAGGCTTTACTTTGTAAGATGGTTTCAAACTCCTTGAATCTATTTTTCATTCTATGTACAGAGGCAGATTTTACGATCCGTACCAATAACGGAGGTGAAGTATATGTACAAGCAAGAAGGAGGTCGTTTCTGGGTCTATGGCAATGAACATGAAGTACACTGTCCTGAATACCCACAACAGTGTTGCTGGGGTTGCACTATCCTTTAAAATAAAAATACTGTTTACTTGAAGTAGTAGTATTTAAGTGGTAGAAGTAGCTTCCTGAATACCCACAACAGTGTTGCTGGGGTTGCACTATCCTTTAAAAATAAAAATACTGTTTTATAGTAGTAGTAGTATCTATGTGGTAGGAGTAGCTTCCTGAATACCCACAACAGTGTTGCTGGGGTTGCACTATCCTTTAAAAATAAAAATACTCTTTACTAGTAGTATCTATGTGGTAGAAGTAGCTAACTGAATACCCACAACAGTGTTGCTGGGGTTGCACTATCCTTTCAAATAAAAATACTGTTTACTAGTAGTAGTAGTATCTATGTGGTAGAAGTAGCTAACTGAATACCCACAACAGTGTTGCTGGGGTTGCACTATCCTTTAAAAATAAAAATACTGTTTACTAGTAGTATCTATGTGGTAGAAGTAGCTAACTGAATACCCACAACAGTGTTGCTGTTGTTGCACTATCCTTTAAAATAAAAATACTGTTTACTAGTAGTATCTATGTGGTAGAAGTAGCTAACTGAATACCCACAACAGTGTTGCTGGGGTTGCACTATCCTTTCAAATAAAAATACTATTTACTAGTAGTAGTAGTAGTATCTATGTGGTAGAAGTAGCTTCCTGGATCCCTTCAACAGTGTTGCTGGGGTTGCACTATCCTTGAAGATAAAAATACTGTTTACTAGTTGTAGTAGTATATATGTGATAGAAGTAGTTTACTGAATACCCACAACATTGTTGCTGGGGTTGCACTATCCTTTATAAAAAAATACTGTTTACTAGTAGTAGTAGTATCTATGCTTCCTGAATACCCAAAACAGTGTTGCTGGGGTTGCACTATCCTTTAAAAATAAAAATACTCTTTACTAGTAGTTGTAGTATCTATGTGGTAGAAGTAGCTTTTTAACTTTTTAGCCTGTAAATATCTCCAAGCAACTTAGTAAAATCTCATAGCCTACATATCTATATATTAGCAGCTGAAATGGCTTTGTCACTTGCAGGTCATTGAATTAAAGTGGAGTAGATGTGTAGCTTATACATATACTTGTAAGACTAAAAAATGTTACCTACATGGCGTGATAATGGAGGAGTAAATGTGTAACCGTCATATCTAGATATTATGTTTTTAATTGTGTAACCGTCATTTAATTATAGTAACAGCATAAATGTGTATCTAGTAACGATACTTATTAGAATTTAAAATGTGACCTGATTGGCATGATAACTGAGGAGTAAATCTGTAACCTGCATATCAATACATTAGCATTTTAAATTGGTCCTGCATGCAATTGTATATGGTAACAGGGTAAACTTTAGCCTATGCATATATTTCCTTTTTTTTCTTTCTTTTTTATTTAGAGCATGGTGATTATGCAAAAATCATTTTTCCTGCCAGTGGATTTTTGAACTTTTTTAATGTGTAGATTCCATGACTTTAAAAATCATAATATTATTTTATTTTATATTATATTAGGGTTTCATTTCAACAAGGGCAGGGCAAACTACTGACATTATCGCACAAACGTTTTACCTGCCAGAGGCTTTCGGCAACTTTTTGTTTTGGTATATTCTGTGAACAAAAAAGCTTGTGTTAATTTTATCATCTGAGTGATGCTATTACTGCCTTTGTGTATTGACATACCCTGTCAGGGAAGGTAAGAGTGTCCACCCCCTCGAATTATGACCGTTATGATGGGGCATTAAATGGCCATTCTGTTAGCAGGAAAAGGGGCAGGGGTGGCAAAATGACATGCCTTGCTTGGTATTTTGAATACCCATGGAAAGGAAGAGTAGGTTTGATATGAGTTTAGTATTTCCCAAGGGTTATCAAGGCAACAGAACACCAGTGACATCCCGATCCATGTGATGATCATTAGGTGAACACTGGCATATACCAAGCCTTCTCCTTTCAGTGAGTGTTCTCAGAGTTAAGAGGCAGGCGTGTAGTTGCTGCACCCATTCCCCCATCCCACGGACCAGTGTCTACCTTAGCATCTGACCACTTTCTTGAAAACTGAAAGGGAGGTGAAGGCCCCCCCCCCATCCAGTTCCATTTGCATCGGAAGGGTTACAAATGAGATACTGTAATGCTATCGAACACTAAGAGTTAATTCAATGGTATCACACAAGTATGTCACAAGTTGTAACATGTGCAAAGTCTTTTGTGAGTTTCTGTATATATGGTAAGACTGTACTTACCTGTAACCAGCGGAATTGACTGCTCTGTATGTTATATCAATGATTTGGTTTTTATATTTCATACCTGAAGCAGGACCCTCTTATTCAATGTATTGTCTCCGCTCAAATGCACAAGAAAGTTTTGTTGCTAGCTTTAAGTTTTGCATTAAGTTTTGATGTCATACCTGACACCTGATGCCTCCAGAAACAGTACTTCATATGCAGATTAACCTATAGCCCTATCTGTAATTGCATGAAGGAATCAGGGTGGAAGTGATTAATGTCAGCTCTTGGGAATAGTTCCACATCTAGCCAAGTCATTTCACTACTACAACAAGGCAAGTCAAGCACCTGGACAAGTCGAGTCAACACCATTCCACACCATTCAACACGATTCATGATGAGAGTTCAAATGAGATATTTTTGTAAAAACTTACATTCAATTTTAAAGCTGCCGATTTTCCACAGGAACAATCGTGAATGGATTCTTATTAAAATGCGACTGTTTGAAGGTTATGTCACTATTATCAATTTGTCTGTCTGTGGTAATCAGATGGCAAAATTGTTAGTCAAAGTAAAGACTTAGTGGATTGTAGTTGTTAAAGTTAAGTATGTTATAAGATACATATACAGTTGGGGTGAGTGAATTGTATATTATGGAAATGAGAATAAATTATTCTTTATCCCATAACCCCCCCCCCCCCCTCCCTAGTTGACATGCGCCCAGGGCTGTGTCCTTCTCACTCCCTCTCGCCAGGCCTTTCATGCATGTATGAATTGAATTCGAGTCACCGATTCACCTTGTTACAATACTAGTACTTGTGGAAATATTTCATGTGAAAGTCACCAAAGATGCTTGACTGAATGTGTTGAAGATATAGTGTATGTTTCTAAGTTATAATTTTACCTTTCAGACTTTTTACTGCCTGATGTTTTACAAATTTCATTCCCTTTTTCAACTTATATTTTGTATTGCATTAAACATTAGTGACATAGTAACATAAATATTGTGTTTTCTTTCTTTTGATTCTATTTCCTGTTTTTACTGTTTAAGTGGACAGTATCCAAAATTCAAAAGATAAATGCTATTACACAGTTCATAAATATGCCAATCTGACAATTCAAGTTTGTAAATGAATCGATACCTCTATATGTGTGTATGTTTATGACGTCATGATTGTGAAACACGAACTGAAAAAAGAACACGGTGGAATCTGGATCCACCAAAGACGAAAACTGTATCCGGTATAGGTCGATAGAGGTCAACGTTTGAACCTCTTGTAGATATAACTCTACAAACAAAGTTGATAAATTCAATACTTGGCGTGTCGGTCTACCCTTAGTTGAAAAGCCCAGTTGTTTTGCGTATAGGTCAAATGTCACGGGAGGTCAAAGCCTGTCAACCTTGCGAAGTCGATAGCTTCAAAAGTCAAAACCAAAGTTTGGATGAGTTCCATCTCGTTACATGTGGATCCAACTAAGTAAAGGGAGTGAAGACTCGCGCACAAAGAAACGTCTCATGCCGGTAATCTGACCTAGTTCGAATGAGGTGTAACAGAAGTGTTAGACACCACCATCGATCCCAGAAAATACACACAGCTTGCTACCGTCGGTAATTAGACACTAGTGTACAGTCAATACATGCAGCTACGGTCAATACCCACAACACAGTGTACATTGCAGCGATGGACATCTCAGGTCCAGATAAAAGATAACACGGTATCACGTTACATTACTGTCTGCATTTTGTAGCGTCAAGAAAAAACTTCACTTGCAAGCGACGGAAAGTTAACTTTTTTCGGAGGGCGGCATGAGGTTTGGGGCGAGTCGTCAATGCCTTTAAGTGAATACAAGAACCAAACAGTTCGGTTGTTTGAAGAAGAAAATAATGAGAAAGGTAGCGCTTCAGATGTATTTTTTTATGAAATGCATACTGAGATGCAGAACTTGAACAAGATCAAATGACTGCATTAACCGGACTAACAAGAGTAATGGCAAACAATTACACCTATTATTTTACCAGAAAATCAAAATTACCTATTGTTTCCAAAACATTAAAATATATCTTCGGGTAAATCCTTAACACCGTGTTGTAATGTAAGATGAGTGGCAGCTCGAACACTCTTTGCATATTCATAAATATCATTTGGATTATAAAGAGACAAGGGGTCAAGGTTGCCCCTGTGTAAAGTTTATATTTATCATTATATGATAACGTTCTGCGTGGTCAGGAATATACCTGGACTTTGATCGGCTTTTATAGTATAATGAGATTTCAAATTGAAAGTAAGCAATATGAAATACTGATATCTAAACGATCATATCTAAACATGGCCAATCGTGTCTCTGAATAGCAAGATGCAGTGATATCGTTTAGCTATACACAACTGGCAAATTATTGAGTAAACAGTTTGTGTAATTTTTGATACGGCATCTGATACCAACATTTTATTTCAGTTCCTTAAGTTTACTCAATGTGTGGGGGCCACAGCACCCCCTCCCCCTTACTGGCAGATCATCCTGCACCCCTGCACCGCCGCTTTATGAAACTTCACACAAAAATATGTGTGTGTGTGTGTGTTAATTAGAACAGTATAGATCTAATGATAGACCTAATTTATGCACCATTTGCCGTCTAAACGTCTATTTTTGGTTTCTGGAAGGTATTCCTGATGAAGCAACCCTACATGGGAGTTGGCTTCAACAATCTCGGGTCCACCCCATCCTTCATAAAGTATTTGATTCACATATGGCCTTCCCATGAAGTTTCATACCCATATCTACATTAATTGGGAGTTTAGAATTTGGATCCACCTCCCCTCCCGTCCCCAAACACCCCGTCTCCCACACACCTTTGAAATCCTGTGCACTCAACTTCGCCGGACTGTGGCAAAGTCGATTCACAATGTTGTATTTTAACGATACAAGTTTTAAGTTTAGTGCAGCTTTCTCTGCCGTTCTCTACTCTTTTGAGTCTTCGTTTATCATTTATATTGGGGACGGGTGGGGGAGGGGGTGGGGGATACCGAATAATATTCAAATTATAGCTTGGTTATATACGGACACACGTAATAAACTACCAAATAGCTATCAACTTGCTTGGTGTATGCGGTTCTTTCTATTGACCCTAAGAACAAAGTTCATTCAAACAGTTAGTCATCTCTGTCAATACGATATTAATACCCATTAGTCGGAGTTTTACGAGAAATGTGAATGGGCAGAAACAAATCGCGGATAATAGATCATGGCTACCTTGTGCTCAACAACTCGATCCCTCTTAGCTTTAAGATGTGTTGGTGCGAGGCGAATTGATCCTATAAGGTAAGTTTATAAATCAATTAGGCTGATATCAATATAAAAAATATAAAATCATTCAAAATTACAAACCGATACAGCATTATAAACGTCGCATTTTAAATTGGACAAACATTACCTCAAGTGCGAACTTCCGAACGTGTGCAAGAATGGTGCCGAAGAAATGACTCAGTAAAAGATGCTTAGAATATTGTACAGAATTGGGCTCCAACACCATCTGGGGAGGAAATGCAGATATTCGGGGAAGGGGGGGGGGGGGGCACACGGAATAATCAACTTTTATTTGTTATAATATTATTTTATAAGCCATTTGTTATTATACTATTTTCTTTTCACATTATTTTTTACGGTTCAGATAGATATCATGAACAAAGAGGGGAAGGTGGGGGTGGGGGGGGGGTGGAAGGATTGTTCTGAGTCCGGATAACGAGGTTTTGTGTCTAGATGGGACAAGAGGTGGGGTGAAGGCAGAGGAAGGAGTGAATGGGGAGAGGGGGGGGGGAACTTGTGCTCTGAATCGATGCCTGGATTTTAGATTGGGAATATGAAGTGGATTGGGAGAAGGTTGCTTAATCTTTATTGCATATAGTTGTGCTTTACAACAGGTTGTCGTTTTTTTCATAACAGAATGGGCTATAGATGGTACTTGTCGATACTTATTCTAAGCAATCGTCACAAGACTGCTGCTAAGCACGAAATAAATGGCTCTCCTATAAAGACGATGAAGCCAACCAAAGACAAATCACACGGCTAAAGCAAATTTCAAACATCTCTTAGGAGTTTCCTTCTTGTTATAGTTTCACAATGAAAACTATATAACTTAACATTGTGTGTCTTAACTCATCCGCTTCAGAAAACGTTTTGCTAATTCATTCACAGATTTCAACACCCCGGTCAACAAAGAGAATCCACTGAAGATATTGCAATGCCCAGGTGAATATTTTTCCTTTCAGACCGGAGAAGGGTTGGGGGGGGGGGGAAGATGGAAAGGGGAGAGAGAATTAGGAGAAAGGGAAGGAGAGGGAGAGGGAGAAGAGATAAAATAGGAACAATCCTAAACATGCTTTCATCGCAATTAACATTGATATTGATTGATTGTCCATCCTATACAATATATCTCAGTACGGAAGTATATTTCTGTATTTGACAGAATATGCAAATAGTTATCCAAAACCTTCCACTAGAACTATCAGTGGCGTTCTCGGACGAAAGAACGCCACTGCACAAACTACTTTTGATAGTATGTAATTTCAAGATACTCATATGTCAAAACTTGGCATTTCATTGATTTAGTTTTCAACATATTTCGATGATAAATGTTGCTTTTGCAATGTCTTAGCTACATGTGTTCTTAAACATATATCTTACTTTGAAAGCACTATTGATGAAAATTGTGGCAATTTCTGTGTAGAAAACCTTTTGCTAATAATGGCGCAGTTTTCGAAACCTATTATGTCTACTTGAGTACGTGTTCCCTCAATTGATTACAAATTCTCTCGTTTGTATTAATAGGAATGATGTAGATACAATTAAGAAAGGTGTAGAAATCATAGTCTGCACACTTCCTTTTATTCTGGCCATTGAACACAAGCACTTAATAGTTGGGCTGGATGAAGGAAACTAAAGTACACAATGTTACAGGATAGTGATAATTTGAACCTTGCAGTGCAAATATTGACACACTTCCAGGTCGGTTTATTTCCTGTTGCTACAGGTTGTACTTGGTGAAATCATGAATTAAAAAATTCATCTTTATAGGAATATCAGGGGCGGATGCAGGATTTGTGACATGGGGGGGGTGTCTGACTGGTCCAGCCGCGCCTGAACGTAAGACTATCTAAGCGGAGCGCCACCATCGGTTGGCGCGGAGCGTACCAGAAAATTTTTGGCTTTACAAACCCCCCAGATGGCCGGAAACGGCACTTCCCGAGTATTCTAAGCTGCATGTACCTAGCCTGAAAATATGGATCTCATGTCTGCAATTTCTCAATTGATGAGAAAAAAACAATCTATGAAATATGGTAATACATATCAGATGAGTTGAGATGATACAAAAATCATAATGCCTTTAGCCCCCAATCCCCCTCCCGTTCCGTCAACACTGTTTGATGCAGGGCCGGATCCAGGATTCTGGAAGGGTGAGAGGTTTGGCCTCCAGTGGTCCTAGGGTCTAAGGGGAGTGGGTTTCCCTCTAACCATTGTGAAATTCTTGGATATTTAAGTACAAAAGGGAACCCCCCTTAATTAAGCCATGCAAAGCACCTCTCTCTCTTTTTTTCTCTTTTTTTTTGGCAGGGGGTGGGGGGTCCGGACCCCCTAGACCCCCTCTGAATATAGGCACCATGTCATAATCCTGTAGGTCTCTTGACTTAACTGTAGATACTTTAATATGAAAAACTAGGGTGCCCACAAATTTGTAGTACAGTGTGAACATATTTTCTTTATTGTAGATTTTTCATTAATTAAAGACTTTTTTTCTCCACCAAACCAGAAAGGTGTTTCATTCTCATGCATACTCAGTTTACATTTCTCATTCACTGTAAGTTAACTTGGATTTGATATAAGCATACAATCTGACACTCAATGGCACATATATTGGCTGTTTACAAGTCTATCCACGAGAAACTAACAGGTATGTTTAGTGTACATACACAACTATGATGGTATGTGGTAACATCACAGTGCTAATAGCCAAGATGTTCTTGAACAGGAGAAGGGTTCTGATGGTCTAACACTGTACCAATTTAATCCTTCAACTACTTTTTCTTGCCCATAATTGTTTGATTGGATACTACTTACAGTGAGATGGATTTTTATACCTAGAAATGTCTTCACGTCCTAACAGGAAAAAACTATGCCGAACATCATGAGTAAAATTTTTTGGACAATTTAAAAAAGTTACCTAAGAACATGTGAAGGGCACTGGTCATATAATTAAATACATTTGAGATCACAGTGTTTCATCGAACTTGAATTCTTATTTCTTTCAGGCTTGTTTTAATACTGTTTCTGCTAAATCGTCATCCGAGTGTCTCTGTGTCCTTACCAAATGAGTCAACCAGAGTCTTCCTACCCTCCTGAACAGCAGGGTGCTGCACCAGTGCAGATAGGGTTTGTATTAGACCAGCAACCACGCTATGGGCAGATGGCAGCACAACCCTCTGCACCTCCTCCTTACTACCAAGGTTTGGTTAAATACAAATATATTCTCTTGTATGCTCATCGAATAATCACAGCTATAGGAACCTGACAGAGAATTGTGAATGTTGTAAATGGCCCATTATAAACAAGAGACAGTCTTTGCTCTTCAAGTAATGGTTCTTTGGGCTGTTTACTCATTAAATTATTCAGAGGCACAATTAGCAAAACTAAACTCAAAGGTCAGTGCTGTAAGTGTAATTCGATAATAAAGTCGATGAAAATATCGGAAATCCTTATGTTTTGTACTTAAATGTTATGTACTTATCTTTGGTACTTATGTTATGTACAAGTTTATGTTTTGGACTTAAAGAACAATGCAGGGTTTGTTTTCCACTGTCAAATTGAACAAGAACACTGCATTTATTAAGAATTAAATATTTTGCTTTCTGCTTGTATGTTGTTTTCCCAGTTGCCCCTTATTTTTTGTAAACCATTATTGATTTCATCGGTTGATCTGCTTCTGACAGGCTACCACTTTCTTGGATTCTCTTTCTTTTCTTTGTATCTTTCTGAATCACTTTAATGTTTATAAGATGTCTTCCTATTATGATGTAAAATATATGAACTGAAATAAATCACATGGCTCTTGTTGTCTTTGTAAGATTGAACATTGTAAAAAGAAAAGTGGTTTCTTCTCTTTCATTTCAAATTTTTCAGTAATGGTGTTGTTAGAAATTTTAGTTTAAAAAGTTCTGCCATCTTTTCAGAAGTGAAATTCAAAAGTACACTGTAACATTTTATTTTTGGTTTTGTCTAGTCATCTAGCATACTCATTATTGATATTGTCTGTGTTGTTTATGCACTATGTATGTTCTATGTATGCACTATGTATGTTCTATGTATGCCTTTCAGAAGCTGACTGAAACCCTGAATAAGTAGTCAAAGTTGGGGAACGAAACATGAAATGGAAAAAAAAATATGCTAACAAGATAGAACATCCCAACATTGTTATCTTCTCAATGTTCAGTGATATAATTCATAGACAATTAATATCTACTTTTGCTTTAAATTCACTGCTTGAAATGATGATTTTTTTTCAAAAACATTGCTTTGAATTATATACCTCCATCAGTAGGTCAAGCCTTTATGAGGGTATTATTTAGCCAGTACAACATTCACACAACTTTGTACATGCAAAAAATAAAACAGTGTATTCCAATATAGACAAAATTTAGAGCCTTCACAATTCCTAAGCAAAATGTGAACACTTGAGTATTTCCTGTATGTTATGACAAAGAAGCGCAAGACTGTATCAGTTGAATATCAGAGCTCAAATTGCTTTTGTCTTTGTTTCAGTCATGTAAATATCAATGAACTTCCCCTTCCTGCCAACTTCCCACACATCTTCCTTATTACATTTCAAATATCCTTGTCATTCTACAGTCCTATGGGGATGTACTTTCTGTAAATTTGGCTCAGCTCATAGGAATTTACTTCCTTTACCTATAAGACATGACACTTCTGCTGCTAGCAAAAGGATGCTTCATTCTCTGCATTCAAGTCAATTGACATGTGAAATATATATAGTGACTCAATGCATGACTTGTTACAATGCTTGTGTCGACCGGTTTATTAATGTTACTTTATAAACAAAGCTGCTGGACATGTAAGATTTTATTTATGACAACTTTGTGGTCTTTGTTCTAGGACAAGAGGCAATGGCGATGCCCCCTCAACCATACGGGACAGCGGATCAACAGGCATTTACTCGTAAGTACCCATCAAACACTCCGTACATAAGGAAATCAATGATTCATTAAATAACAGACACGTCTGTGTATCTCTCTGCACTAGGTCCATTGTATAAGGTCATCACTGTAATATCAATACATGTTAGAAACAGTCAAGTATAACATTAAGTATCATATATATCATAGTAGAAATATTATTCTGTTACTTTTCATCATTTATATCATATCTTGGGTTCAGTTTGTGTCACTATTTCCATGTTTGATATTCTGACTTGTCATAATGCTTTAAAGATTTGAAAAGTTTAATATCTTGCAATTTGATATTCTGAAGGGTTGTGCAGTTAGCTGTATGTTGCATTGCATTTGAAAACATATTAGGGTGGAGACCAAGGGTTTGTCAGCAGGGATGCCGCTGTGGGGTCTAGGGTACACTAGAAAATATGGAGGGGTACAAAGAATGTTGTAAATCATTTTCATAATTTAGTTTAGGAAAGCTAGAGAAATATAAACAGAAGGACAGATTCTTGTCAGGGCCTGACCTGGTTAAAACGTCTTTGGCGGATTAATTGGTACGGTTGGGGTATCAAAGCATGTTTTAGTTATTATTGAGCAATTTCAATTCAAAGTTATTTTTTGATACTGTAGATAATTGACAGAATGTTAGGTGACCACATAATGTTGGACATCTACAATAAAAAGCAACACTATTTCCATCAAAGATAAGTGCCGTATTATATCACCAAAATAGGAAAACCACAAGCCCTTTTATCTGTGGACAGTGTTGCTCTTGAATACAATTAAGCAAATATTCAGGTTACGTTGCTCATTCATGATTTCTCCAGCTTGGCAGCCAAATCATGCATCCGACGCTGGTCCCAGCTACCAGGGTAATGATATACACGATACTGACCCAGAGGATAATGATGACGATGAGGCTCCACCAAGCAACCTTCCACCCCCGGACGTTAATTCCTTTGAGGCTCCACCCGGTTACGAACAATCGGGCGTCGCTGCTGGTAAGGTAGATGGTAGTTAAGTTGGTTGGTGTGTCGGCAATCATGGGTAGCTAACAATGAAGGCAATAATATAGCTCGAAACCATGAACTCTGTTTTGTTGACACTACAGAAGCTACATCCTGTATGATATATTAATAACAACAGTAATGGTTCATACTGTGTGTCTCACACACGTTAATGATAGACCCAGTGTAAATATAACATCTTCTGTGTAATTATATTGATGTTTTACATAGTACATCCACAGCCAAGTATTCTCTGTCCACGTGCAACTGGAGTATTATATTTATGTTTTTATTTTCTACCAGATATATAGCAAGTGCTTCATATAGTTGTTGGATTTAATTTTACAAGTTGTTTCTGGTGAATGAAGTTGCTTGATATTTACTTCGTTCCTCGCTTACCTGTCTCCCCACAACCTTGATACCGCTGTGTCGTTTTACATTTTTGAATTGGTGAAGGTGTAAGTGTATTGTTTAATACATTGCTACTCCACACATAAACATTGTCATTTTACATCAGGGGATGAGATCATCTGTGATGTCTTCATTTCTGGGCACCCCATCGGCCCTCTTTACGACTGCAAACTTAAATATTTATTCTTGGCTTGCACATAGAGGTTACCAAATTCATAAAATTCATTATAATTTACATGAAAAGCATCATGTTTGTATTTAGTGAAGAATAATCAGACTTCTAGTTACATTTTCATCTAAAAATACTTGTTCCAAACTTAGGCATTTGACCATGACCCTTGAAACATAGAAGCACCAGGTCCAAAACACTGAGAGGTCTGTAAAATGTCAACCCTTTCCTTTCAATGGACAGTGTAGGTACTAACTTTGATATCAATATTGTGGGGGTGAGAGGTGGGGGGGGGGAGGTGGGTAAGGTCAGCAATTATGTGTCCCTGGATGTTGTGACAGAAATATGAGACACCTTACTCTCTTATTGCCCACACCATTGTGACAATTTGGTTAAATGTCACCTTAATTGCCGTGGCATGTTTTGACACCATCATTCCATGAAGCATGACTGTTAACACAGAATACCTAAGAGTGACCTTAATTGCAATGGCATGTTGGGACACCATCATTCCATGTAGCATCACTGTTTCACAGAATACCTACGAGTCACCTTAATGGCAATGGCATGTTGTGACACCATCATTCCATGTGGCATGTTGTGACACCATCATTCCATATGGCATGACTGTTTACACAGAATACCTAAGAGTCACCTTAATGGCAATGGCATGTTGCGACACCATCATTCCATGTAGCATCACTGTTTCACAGAATACCTAAGAGTCACCTTAATGGCAATGGCATGTTGTGACATCATCATTCCATGTGGCATGTTGTGACACCATCATTCCATATGGCATGTTGTGACACCATCATTCCATGTTGCATGTTGTGAAACCATCATTCCATGTGACATGATTGTTTCACAGAATACCTTCTGCTGATCATTAGGTACATATTTACAGCGCCTTATTAGTGCATGACAATTCACCCTCTATAGTAAAACAGCTGTGATTGACCTGTTGGATGTCTTTTTAACAATTAACAGGAGCTCCATTACCACCACCAGCCTACCAACCACCAGACGAAGCTAGCAGCCCCATGCAAACATTTACAGGGTAAGGATGACAAAATTTCTGGAAAATAGATATTAAGGGGATTTAAGATTGCCTGGTTCCAGTATGCTGCTATATTTCTCCACTATGACAAGGGTCCTTATTAATTGGCAGTCTAGTCTTCTGAACTTGTAAATTAGTATTGTTAATGAGTAAATGTCAAACTTATAAACAAGCCGGGGAAGTCATTGCCATATCTGTCTGTTGTTACCCTCACAGTGGAATCTTTCTGTTGGATTATAAGTCTTCGAAGGAGTATAATATATATGGAAACTAGGAAAAGAAGGGTTGAATGGGATTTTATGGTCTTCAGCTTTCGATGCAATTAAAGCATTACCTCTTAAGCAATAAATTTGTCCAAATTCACCTAGAACAAAGAGAAATTTACCTTCCTATATTTTTTTTAATAATCTTAGTGAATAAAACAACACATTTAAAATTTTTTTTTAATATGCTTAGTGGATGAAACTGAAAGCTGTTTTTTATTTATTTTAATAAGCAGCGTCAATAAACGTGAATTTTTAAAATATTTTTATTCCCCTATTAGTGTCGGAACTATGAATGTGCAGCAGGTACGAGACGCAATCTGTGCTTACGCTGACAAGCAATGTTGCTATGGCACCGGTGCTGCGGAGAGAATGGTATTTGAAAAAATGGACCCAAGCGGCGGACTTCATGTAAGTGTCAGAAAATAAGCAGTCAATAGAATGAAAATGTTAGAAAGCATTGAAAATTGAAGGGTATACAAACCCAACGATTCCTCTATAATCTAATAGGACAGAGATCTTTGTGAAGAACAACAACTCACCCATACACCTGCCAAGGCAAATGTTGTTCCATTTTGGAAGATATCCTAGTTTACAAGACATGCCTGGGAGCTGTGATGTTGTAAATCTGTGATGTCATCAATGCAATTAGGATCTGAAACTGTTAACTTTCTCTTTGGTTGTCATACTTTCAAGATAGAATGTTACCAGTGCTGACACTGAACCATCATTAAGCTCATGTTAAGACTTAAAAGGTTCAGTAATTTAGATCTCGAAACATTGCAAAACGCATTACCGTAAAATAAATGTTGTGATGAATAAATGTAAAGCAATACTTTCTTGATGTGCAGTGTCAATATATGTGGACTTAAGGAGCCTACACCAAACAATGAAAAATATAGCAAAACAAAAAACAGAACATGCAGAAAAAAAGCAGAACATAAATTCATCGCTGAGCATTTCGATCTATCACATCAAGTTCTTATTGAAGTGAGCAGATGTCTGTTTGTCGACTCAGAGGCAGTCAAATTCAAAATTCATATTTCCACCAGTTTTTTCAGATTAAATATGTGAGATAATATCATCATTTGGTTTAGTTTGATCAACACTCGTTTTTCCTCTATTTGATCAACTTGCCACAATTCACAGTTCAACTAAAAGAAAACCATTTTTGTTGCATTTTTGTCAGCATATGGTGCATGTTGAAATATAGACATACTTGTCGTTAGGGTTCTTTGGGAATCAAACTCATTTCCAAAATGGAACTTTGGTATCATATGCCACCTCAGTTGTTGGAAAATTAATTCGAAAAACTTACACAGAATTAATCCAGAAATGAATAAATGAGGACAAAATAAAACAAGAAAGAAAGAAATATTTATTCATTGCATTTCAATTGTTGCAGACAATTGTTTCTGTGTGAGGCTCTGTGATTTCTAACTCTGGTGTCAGGAGCAACAAAGCAGTTGTTTAACCACATAGATCTTTCAGTGAGATACAGCTATATCCAATTTTGTATGAATATTACATGGTACGACATTGGTAGCATTTTGCCAGTGACTTATGTTCTAATCATGTTCTAGCACTATATACTTCATCTAAAAATGAAAAAAGAGAAAACCAAAAACCAAACTAATACTAGGCATTGAAATCTCTTTCCACAGTATCAACTGGAGAGTTTCACCGAGACCAGGAGTACTAGCTGGGAACATCTACCCTACAGAGGTGGTCCTATAGATGGCCCCGATTGCGGGCTTGCTCCAGCTGTCTGGGATATCGCCTGCTCCCCTTTCAAACTTTTTGACAACCATGACAAATTGATAGAGATCCCTCATACCAGTAACATCAAGGTAAATACTCGTAACTCTTTCCGCTTTTTGATCTCTGTTTGGAAAGGATGTATTTTAGGGTCGATTAAACGGCAGATCCAATGTGACTCTCCACCATTTGAACAGAGAGTTCTGTCATATCGGTGCTAGATTGCATCAGCTGTACTGTTTTAACGATCTCAGAATTCTGTACATTTTACTGTATTATGTAACATTCAAGTGTATGGAAGGTAAAACTCTTACTTGCTGTGGCCAGTGAATTGGGTACAAAGTTTCACTGCGACTGTTCCATATATTCTATTTGGTGCCCAACCGTGACATAAATGGTTTAATGCGCATCTTAAAGGATATACCCATGTAGTTGTATAATTATTCTTACCTCCCATCTCAAGATGTATTGTAGAGTGTACAAGGAATGGTCTGAGAGTGAGGTATACAGCAAATATACTGCGTTGCATTATGGTCATCCTTATACAGTAGTGTCACATAAGAAATATTTGTAAATGGCTTATTTCAATCTTATGTTCAACCTTATGTTCAATCTAATGTTCAATATTATGATCAATATACCCATTGTGGTACATATACATTACCTATATAACAGTGCCTACCTAAATACAGTTTAACTAGCAATGTCTTTTCTTGACTAAGAATTCAAGCATTTAAATTGATTGTACCTTTCTCAAATGCAGGGAACAAAATGAATGAAGGATTAAGTATGGTGCATACATGTTTTTAGTTTTCTTACAAGTCTCATTTTTATCGTTGAATATTTATTTATTTTTTCTCCTCGTATTATAGGTTTGCCATAACTGTACTGGACGTGGCTTTGTACTATGTCCTCGTTGTCACGGTCGAGGAAGGGTAAGCTATCCCTTGAAGAGGTTTCCTAAGTTGTATGATTCTCATACTGTATTTCTCATTTACGTTTAGAGGAAAATCCTTTGTGGTCAGGGTTGCCTGTGTGTTCTTTGGATTCTATTTGTCTAACACTAATATCCTGTGAAAATGCAGGTCAATTAGATTGACGTGTCACGTTTCACTTTGAATAGTGACGAAAAGTTACAGACGTTGAAAGTTCTGATTATCTGATATTAAAAGTGATTGTAAGGGGGGGGGGGTTGGGGGAGGGGCAGGGGCAGGGGCAGGGGCAGGGGAGGGTGGGGAGACAAGCTGGGCATTGGAAATGGCAGAGTGGAGAAGCAATTTCCTGAGACAATCTGGTACAAAGAAGGACGTGGTGGTGTTAAAGTTATTCAACATAACCGGGGTCCTTTAAATGGTTCAGTAGGTATTGTTTCCAGAAACGTTATAGAAATGTAAGAGCAACTTTGAAAAGTGTCAAGGGTCTCTTTCTTCTCATTGTTTGTTTGTTTTTGTTGAACCAGGTTACTTGTTTTTCTTGTAATGGAAGCGGCCATAGCACCTATCAATCTCAAGGAAAGACCGAAACAAGAACCTGCTCTTCCTGTGGCGGTAGCGGCAATACAAGGTGAGTGAACTCCTCTACTGGTAACTTCAATTTACAACTATTAAAATCTTGCAATTGTGGCAATAGTTACCAACAGCTTTCTGAGTACTTGTATAGGCATAGATTCAACTTTCTTTTTCTCCGTGAGGTTATACTAGTAACCTTTTTGAAGCAAGTTTCGATTCCAGCTTTTGCAAAACTTATAAAAAAAGATTAAAAATCTGAGTGGTAGACTAAAACTTTTGAAGCAATCATAGGTTCAAGTTTCTTGTTTAGAGTGGTGTCCTTAACTATTTCCTATTCAATTATCGAATTTCCTTTTTTTTTGGCAGTTGTTGCATAACTTTATATGAATCACTGATGTCAGTTGATTGTTTTCAAAGTGGTCGGAATAAAAAAAAAATTAAAACAGTCATCAATTCCCATTTTTGGGGGTTTGTTTACTCTTTTTTTTGTAAATTACGCTTTTCTTTAATTAAGCATCGATTATATGACTGGTAAAATTAAATGACAGCTAAGTAAATTGGAAGCTGGGGTGACCCCAGATTAATCTCAATCAAATCTTCAATATCAAACTAAATCGTATATATTTATGTCTACATTTGAGTCTGCATCTATGTATGCATTTATGTATGCATCTATGTATGCATTTACGTCTGCATCTATGTATGCATTCACGTCTGCATCTATGTATGCATTCACGTATGCATTTATGTATGCATCTATGTATGCATCTATGTATGCATTTGTGTTTGCATTTATGTATGCATTTATGTGTGCATTTACATATGCATATATGTATGCATTTATCAGGCAAAAGCTTTTTCCGCGAATTCACAGATTCCCGTGATTTCTTTTCTACCTCCCCGATTAACACCTCTCCACATCCGTGAATTTCTAACAGCAGCGTTACTGTATGATTTGATCCTTTGTTCTCATGTTTGTTTGTCATTATCGATGCATTGCATGTGTTGCATTATGTTAGTATTCCTGTTTGGCTGTTACTTTTCTACGTATCGTCTTTGGAAGAAAATGCCTCTCCGAGTTTTGAAAATTCCCGTGGTTGCTTTACCATTTCAATGAAAATCCAAGGGAGCTTCTAACTAAGACCAATGTCCCCCCGGTTAAATCAATGAGGAAGTGTTTGCTTTGATTCGCAGATGTGGCAGGTGTGGAGGCCGTGGGAGGATCACTTGTCCCATATGCGAGGGTTTCGCCAAGCTGCGATGGTACATACAACTTAAGGTGCAATAGTAAGTAGTAAAGTGGTGTTAATAACACCAAATTGTTCATTTAAATGTTGATCTTTTGGTCCCTTTCATTGTAGATTGTTGTCATTCTTTAACTCATTTATATGAAAGTAGAAGATACTGTGTAACATAGATCTACAATAACATAAGGGTGGCGGGGGGGGGGGGGGAGGGTAGGGTAGGAGGGAGTGAAACTATGTTTGCTGTAAATATTATTGCAACACACATCAAGCATGAGAGATGTTTAACTTGCTCAATTTCAGATTACAGTTTATATTCATAGCTCTTTATTGCAGTAGTCTTCCTCCCCAAAAGGTGTAAGGCTTTTGGCACTTTATAATAGCAACTAAAAATTGAAGTTGTTAACTCTGTCCAAAGAACCCTTGTTGATATGTAGATTTTCATGTTAACAGTTGACCTCTACAAAAGGTATATGGCCATTTTAGAAGGTACCCATGTACCAGGAATGAAATAACTAATTATAACTTATCTCTTATTATATATATATTGTTGAAGTTTGGGGTAGGGGGTCCCACAATCAGACGTCACTTTATGTGGATGAATCCCGCGGTGATTGTTTTGGGGATTCCCCGAAAGTCATAGCATGTGACTATCACAGAAGGAATTAGGCCTTTCTTTTTGTGTTCGCCCGGTTTTTAGCTGCTTTGGTCCTCGTTGGTCAAACATTGATAATTGACCGAGTTTGTCAAACAGGCCGATGGGTATGAATTTCACTTTGGTTCAGAGACCAAGCTAGATCGGTTTCTCCTCTCGTGCTCTGTTGTAAGCAGGGCTTGCATCATTAGCAGCCTTACTTTTAGTAGGGCTAGGGTTATTCATAGTTATATTAGGTTAAATCTTCATATATCATATAGTGCATAAGATAGATATTTTGGATGATCCGGGTACCATAGTACCAGCATTTGGGTGTCCACAGTGATCTCAGACATCTGTCATATGAATTGATCAATTAGAGGGTCAGTGGAATGAAAAAGAGACTTTTGACTTTTCATAGTTAGATTTCTCACTATAATTTATCTCTGTTTGACAGATGGAGATAATATGGTTTAAGTCTCTCGTAACTGAGTTTAGAACTTCTCAATGATTCAGTTACCTTTAAGGACATACTTGGAATGCCTTTTGCCAATGGGATGAAATTTTCTGCAAAATATTTGTTTTCTTTTTTTGTGTTTTTGTTTCCCCCTTAAAAATTTAAAATGTGTTTGTTTAATTAAGGTCATTGATTTTCTCTTAAGTATGATGTCCTTCATGAATATGTGAATAAAAAATTGATTATCATCTTTTAGATGAACGGTTTGCACATTATGGAGTTTTCGGTTGTAAATTGCAGTGTCTAATATCCGGATGCTTTCTTTAAATAATATTAATTGGAAGATGTCGATGCTGGTTAAGTGTATACGTGTAAGTTGGTATAACAGAGGTGCTTGTTTTATGTTTGTGTGTTGTTACATGGCATTGCTCAAAAAAAAGTTTTCACTTTGTATTATTTTTATTCTTCCTGTATTAATAATGTGGAGGACTTTATACATGAACCTACAGATCTGCCAGACGAACTGATTCGTGACGTCTCTGGGAAATCAGTCTTTGAACAAACGCTTCCGTATGTAAGTGGAGACTTTCAGTTCTTCTGCTCTTTGCATATACTGAAAGAGAAAATAAGTTTGATATAAAGGAAAGTTTCATAGATTTACCTCTTTATTTAAAGGGAGAATGAAGAATCTACTTTACAACAACGGATAACTGACTAAGAAAAAAGTAAAAAACTTGAAACAAAGCAAAGTAATGCTGGCTAGAATGATGTTTCAACCAGGTGACCTTGGGGTGACACCAGCTGACTGGCACCCCATCCTTCATCCATCCGTCCTCACACCAAGAAATAAATATATGCAGATGGCCAAAAACTCGGGACTGGATTTTTGCTCACATAAATCAACTTCAGGGCTTGCATTCCCAGACAACACTGGTTCAAATCTTGTACTAGTCAAAATTTAAAATTGGAATTTATTTTATAATTTTTGGAACTGCAGTTGGTCAGACTGGTTCTAGAGGAGTAACCCTAACATTGTACGTATATATGCTAATTTACTGTGATTACTGCAAGTGCAACTGTAACTGATAACATCTAACCATATATTTGTCTAGTCTGAACATCACTAGGTTGCCATGAAAACTGCAATGATTTGATATGCATCAAATATTTGTTCAAACATATTTTTTAAGTCCAGTCGTCTGTTTATATATTCTTTTTTCTTCTCCAGGTGTGGCCGATTTCTCAGTATGAAGTTCCTGAGATAAATGAGAATTCTTTCAGGATTGTGGAAAGACATAGGAATGCTTGGCCTGAGTCTAAGCTATTACAACAGGTAAGACCGTTTACTTAAAGTTCTACGGACACCTGGTCAAATTGCCGCCCCATATTCAGTACATTTGTAGTGTGTGATAGTCGCATTCAAAATCTGTTGACATTTTTTTGACAAGCTCTTTTTTTCCAAGATATACACATTTGAAGTTTTAATAAATCTCATTAAATATGTGCAAATTATGACGTGTAGAGTGTTGCGCTTGTCAAAATTTCTTATTTTAGCTCTGAATAAGTAAACCCGTAATTACAAGCCCACATATATAATTTGAATAATGTGATGTTCCTCTTTTCATTGAAGACAATAAAATATTTCAAGAAATCGCCTTAGGCCAAGAACCTGTGTGCAGTGTCCCTGAAACAAAGGTTGTGAAAACAAAGGAATAACATAGCAGAAACTTAGGTTTGAAGTTTGGCAATTTAGTATATTTAGCAAGTTTAGTGCCAATTTTAAACTAACCATGGTCCTAAACATGTCTGTATAAAAAATATACTGTTTCTTAGTGTCATTACTGGAACTTTATTCTTTCACCCTAAAAGTTTTTATAAATATAACATTTAACGTATTTGATAAATCAATATTTCATCACAGGCCTAAATACATATGAAAAGAAATTTATTTCAGTTACAATTCTTAACTTGTTTATGTCCCAAACCTTTTTTAAACATATGAGTGGCCAAGACTGACATGCAGCTTAGGAATGATGCCTGTGTTAATCTGTCCATAGTTATTTTGATGTGTACTTTGTAAAATGGTTTCTTTTGAAACATGATACAAAACATATCAATCAAATCTTGGTAACTAAAATACCATCATACTGCTACTTGGAGTTTCACGGGTAAGGCTCGCATACCGATCATCAGGCAACTGAACTGATCAACACGGGCTATCTCGGTTTCAGGCGTGTGTGTTTACGGTTGCCAACAGCGCGATAACAGCTGGCCACCATTATATGTGATATATATATTTAATATATATATATATATATTATATATTTTTTTTGGGGGGGGAGGGGGTCAGGGGAGGAGGGCTACTTTATGTTATGTCTCAAATCTGGTGTTCAAGTTTGCAATTGAGTGTGTACTTTCTAATTTGGTTTCCATGGATTAAAACAAACCTGTTAAGGAGGGGGGGGGGTGGGTCTTCTTTTTAAATGTTTCTTATCAACCTGGTAAAGAGTTTTTAAATCCTGAGTATTCAAGTTTCCCATAGGTTATGAGTTTGTACTTTGTGAAATGGTTTCTTTTGTATTATGTTACATACCAAACCTATTACTAAACCATTTATAAATCCTGCATGCTCATGTTTTCCATAGATATTGTGAGGTGTGGGGGGGGGGGGTTCCATGTTTTCCATGTTCCAGGTTCCATGTTTTCCGTAGATATTGTGAGGGAGTGGGGTGGGGGTTCCATCGTAACATGTTATGCATCAAGTGTGGTGAGGAATTAATTCTGAGAATACATCCTGAGTGTTCAAGTTTGCAACAGATATATGAGGCTTTACTTTGTAAGATGGTTTCAAACTCCTTGAATCTATTTTCATTCTATGTACAGAGGCAGATTTTACGATCCGTACCAATAACGGAGGTTAAGTATATGTACAAGCAAGAAGGAGGTCGTTTCTGGGTCTATGGCAATGAACATGAAGTACACTGTCCTGAATACCCACAACAGTGTTGCTGGGGTTGCACTATCCTTTAAAATAAAAATACTGTTTACTTGAAGTAGTAGTATTTAAGTGGTAGAAGTAGCTTCCTGAATACCCACAACAGTGTTGCTGGGGTTGCACTATCCTTTAAAAATAAAAATACTCTTTACTAGTAGTATCTATGTGGTAGAAGTAGCTAACTGAATACCCACAACAGTGTTGCTGGGGTTGCACTATCCTTTCAAATAAAAATACTGTTTACTAGTAGTAGTAGTATCTATGTGGTAGAAGTAGCCCACTGAATACCCACAACAGTGTTGCTGGGGTTGCACTATCCTTTAAAAATAAAAATACTGTTTACTAGTAGTATCTATGTGGTAGAAGTAGCTAACTGAATACCCACAACAGTGTTGCTGTTGTTGCACTATCCTTTAAAATAAAAATACTGTTTACTAGTAGTATCTATGTGGTAGAAGTAGCTAACTGAATACCCACAACAGTGTTGCTGGGGTTGCACTATCCTTTCAAATAAAAATACTGTTTACTAGTAGTAGTAGTAGTATCTATGTGGTAGAAGTAGCTTCCTGGATACCCACAACAGTGTTGCTGGGGTTGCACTATCCTTTAAAAATAAAAATACTGTTTACTAGTAGTATCTATGTGGTAGAAGTAGCTAACTGAATACCCACAACAGTGTTGCTGTTGTTGCACTATCCTTTAAAATAAAAATACTGTTTACTAGTAGTATCTATGTGGTAGAAGTAGCTAACTGAATATCCACAACAGTGTTGCTGGGGTTGCACTATCCTTTCAAATAAAAATACTCTTTACTAGTAGTAGTAGTAGTATCTATGTGGTAGAAGTAGCTAACTGAATATCCACAACAGTGTTGCTGTTGTTGCACTATCCTTTCAAATAAAAATACTGTTTACTAGTAGTAGTAGTAGTATCTATGTGATAGAAGTAGTTTACTGAATACCCACAACATTGTTGCTGGGGTTGCACTATCCTTTAAAAATAAAAATACTCTTTACTAGTAGTTGTAGTATCTATGTGGTAGAAGTAGCTTTTTAACTTTTTAGCCTGTAAATATCTCCAAGCAACTTAGTAAAATCTCATAGCCTACATATCTATATATTAGCAGCTGAAATGGCGTTGTCACTTGCAGGTCATTGAATGATAGTGGAGTAGATGTGTAGCTAATTACATATACTTATAAGACTAAAAAATGTGACCTACATGGCATGATAATAGAGGAGTAAATGTGTAACCGTCATATCTAGATATTATGTTTTTAATTGTGTAACCTGCATTTAATTATAGTAACAGCATAAATGTGTATCTAGTAACGATACTTATTAGAATTTAAAATGTGACCTGATTGGCATGATAATGGAGGAGTAAATCTGTAACCTGCATATCAATACATTAGCATTTTAAATTGGTCCTGCATGCAATTGTATATGGTAACAGGGTAAAATTTAGCCTATGCATATATTTCCTTTTTTTTCTTTCTTTTTTATTTAGAGCATGGTGATTATGCAAAAATCATTTTTCCTGCAAGTGGATTTTTGAACTTTTTTTATGTGTAGATTCCATGACTTTAAAAATCATAATATTATTTTATTTTATATTATATTAGGGTTTCATTTCAACAAGGGCAGGGCAAACTACTGACATTATCGCACAAACGTTTTACCTGCCAGAGGCTTTCGGCAACTTTTTGTTTTGGTATATTCTGTGAACAAAAAAGCTTGTGTTAATTTTATCATCTGAGTGATGCTATTACTGCCTTTGTGTATTGACATACCCTGTCAGGGAAGGTAAGAGTGTCCACCCCCTCGAATTATGACCGTTATGATGGGGCATTAAATGGCAATTCTGTTAGCAGGAAAAGGGGCAGGGGTGGCAAAATGACATGCCTTGCTTGGTATTTTGAATACCCATGGAAAGGAAGAGTAGGTTTGATATGAGTTTAGTATTTCCCAAGGGTTATCAAGGCAACAGAACACCAGTGACATCCCGATCCATGTGATGATCATTAGGTGAACACTGGCATATACCAAGCCTTCTCCTTCCAGTGAGTGTTCTCAGAGTTAAGAGGCAGGCGTGTAGTTGCTGCACCCATTCCCCCATCCCACGGACCAGTGTCTACCTTAGCATCTGACCACTTTCTTGAAAACTGAAAGGGAGGTGAAGGCCCCCCCCCCCCCATCCAGGTCCATTTGCATCGGAAGGGTTACAAATGAGATACTGTAATGCTATCGAACACTAAGAGTTAATTCAATGGTATCACACAAGTATGTCACAAGTTGTAACATGTGCAAAGTCTTTTGTGAGTTTCTGTATATATGGTAAGACTGTACTTACCTGTAACCAGCGGAATTGACTGCTCTGTATGTTATATCAATGATTTGGTTTTTATATTTCATACCTGAAGCAGGACCCTCTTATTCAATGTATTGTCTCCGCTCAAATGCACAAGAAAGTTTTGTTGCTAGCTTTAAGTTTTGCATTAAGTTTTGATGTCATACCTGACACCTGATGCCTCCAGAAACAGTACTTCATATGCAGATTAACCTATAGCCCTATCTGTAATTGCATGAAGGAATCAGGGTGGAAGTGATTAATGTCAGCTCTTGGGAATAGTTCCACATCTAGCCAAGTCATTTCACTACTACAACAAGGCAAGTCAAGCACCTGGACAAGTCGAGTCAACACCATTCCACACCATTCAACACCATTCATGATGAGAGTTCAAATGAGATATTTTTGTAAAAACTTACATTCAATTTTAAAGCTGCCGATTTTCCACAGGAACAATCGTGAATGGATTCTTATTAAAATGCGACTGTTTGAAGGTTATGTCACTATTATCAATTTGTCTGTCTGTGGTAATCAGATGGCAAAATTGTTAGTCAAAGTAAAGACTTAGTGGATTGTAGTTGTTAAAGTTAAGTATGTTATAAGATACATATACAGTTGGGGTGAGTGAATTGTATATTATGGAAATGAGAATAAATTATTCTTTATCCCATAACCCCCCCCCCTCCTCCCTAGTTGACATGCGCCCAGGGCTGTGTCCTTCTCACTCCCTCTCGCCAGGCCTTTCATGCATGTATGAATTGAATTCGAGTCACCGATTCACCTTGTTACAATACTAGTACTTGTGGAAATATTTCATGTGAAAGTCACCAAAGATGCTTGACTGAATGTGTTGAAGATATAGTGTATGTTTCTAAGTTATAATTTTACCTTTCAGACTTTTTACTGCCTGATGTTTTACAAATTTCATTCCCTTTTTCAACTTATATTTTGTATTGCATTAAACATTAGTGACATAGTAACATAAATATTGTGTTTTCTTTCTTTTGATTCTATTTCCTGTTTTTACTGTTTAAGTGGACAGTATCCAAAATTCAAAAGATAAATGCTATTACACAGTTCATAAATATGCCAATCTGACAATTCAAGTTTGTAAATGAATCGATACCTCTATATGTGTGTATGTTTATGACGTCATGATTGTGAAATACGAACTGAAAAAAGAACACGGTGGAATCTGGATCCACCAAAGACGAAAACTGTATCCGGTATAGGTCGATAGAGGTCAACGTTTGAACCTCTTGTAGATATAACTCTACAAACAAAGTTGATAAATTCAATACTTGGCGTGTCGGTCTACCCTTAGTTGAAAAGCCCAGTTGTTTTGCGTATAGGTCAAATGTCACGGGAGGTCAAAGCCTGTCAACCTTGCGAAGTCGATAGCTTCAAAAGTCAAAACCAAAGTTTGGATGAGTTCCATCTCGTTACATGTGGATCCAACTATGTAAAGGGAGTGAAGACTCGCGCACAAAGAAACGTCTCATGCCGGTAATCTGACCTAATTCGAATGAGGTGTAACAGAAGTGTTAGACACCACCATCGATCCCAGAAAATACACACAGCTTGCTACCGTCGGTAATTAGACACTAGTGTACAGTCAATACATGCAGCTACGGTCAATACCCACAACACAGTGTACATTGCAGCGATGGACATCTCAGGTCCAGATAAAAGATAACACGGTATCACGTTACATTACTGTCTGCATTTTGTAGCGTCAAGAAAAAACTTCACTTGCAAGCGACGGAAAGTTAACTTTTTTCGGAGGGCGGCATGAGGTTTGGGGCGAGTCGTCAATGCCTTTAAGTGAATACAAGAACCAAACAGTTCGGTTGTTTGAAGAAGAAAATAATGAGAAAGGTAGCGCTTCAGATGTATTTTTTTATGAAATGCATACTGAGATGCAGAACTTGAACAAGATCAAATGACTGCATTAACCGGACTAACAAGAGTAATGGCAAACAATTACACCTATTATTTTACCAGAAAATCAAAATTACCTATTGTTTCCAAAACATTAAAATATATCTTCGGGTAAATCCTTAACACCGTGTTGTAATGTAAGATGAGTGGCAGCTCGAACACTCTTTGCATATTCATAAATATCATTTGGATTATAAAGAGACAAGGGGTCAAGGTTGCCCCTGTGTAAAGTTTATATTTATCATTATATGATAACGTTCTGCGTGGTCAGGAATATACCTGGACTTTGATCGGCTTTTATAGTATAATGAGATTTCAAATTGAAAGTAAGCAATATAAAATACTGATATCCAAACGATCATATCTAAACATGGCCAATCGTGTCTCTGAATAGCAAGATGCAGTGATATCGTTTAGCTATACACAACTGGCAAATTATTGAGTAAACAGTTTGTGTAATTTTTGATACGGCATCTGATACCAACATTTTATTTCAGTTCCTTAAGTTTACTCAATGTGTGGGGGCCACAGCACCCCCTCCCCCTTACTGGCAGATCATCCTGCACCCCTGCACCGCCGCTTTATGAAACTTCACACAAAAATATGTGTGTGTGTGTGTTAATTAGAACAGTATAGATCTAATGATAGACCTAATTTATGCACCATTTGCCGTCTAAACGTCTATTTTTGGTTTCTGGAAGGTATTCCTGATGAAGCAACCCTACATGGGAGTTGGCTTCAACAATCTCGGGTCCACCCCATCCTTCATAAAGTATTTGATTCACATATGGCCTTCCCATGAAGTTTCATACCCATATCTACATTAATTGGGAGTTTAGAATTTGGATCCACCTCCCCTCCCGTCCCCAAACACCCCGTCTCCCACACACCTTTGAAATCCTGTGCACTCAACTTCGCCGGACTGTGGCAAAGTCGATTCACAATGTTGTATTTTAACGATACAATTTTTATGTTTAGTGCAGCTTTCTCTGCCGTTCTCTACTCTTTTGAGTCTTCGTTTATCATTTATATTGGGGACGGGTGGGGGAGGGGGTGGGGGATACCGAATAATATTCAAATTATAGCTTGGTTATATACGGACACACGTAATAAACTACCAAATAGCTATCAACTTGCTTGGTGTATGCGGTTCTTTCTATTGACCCTAAGAACAAAGTTCATTCAAACAGTTAGTCATCTCTGTCAATACGATATTAATACCCATTAGTCGGAGTTTTACGAGAAATGTGAATGGGCAGAAACAAATCGCGGATAATAGATCATGGCTACCTTGTGCTCAACAACTCGATCCCTCTTAGCTTTAAGATGTGTTGGTGCGAGGCGAATTGATCCTATAAGGTAAGTTTATAAATCAATTAGGCTGATATCAATATAAAAAATATAAAATCATTCAAAATTACAAACCGATACAGCATTATAAACGTCGCATTTTAAATTGGACAAACATTACCTCAAGTGCGAACTTCCGAACGTGTGCAAGAATGGTGCCGAAGAAATGACTCAGTAAAAGATGCTTAGAATATTGTACAGAATTGGGCTCCAACACCATCTGGGGAGGAAATGCAGATGTTCGGGGAAGGGGGGGGGGCACACGGAATAATCAACTATTATTTGTTATAATATTATTTTATAAGCCATTTGTTATTATACTATTTTCTTTTCACATTATTTTTACGGTTCAGATAGATATCATGAACAAAGAGGGGAAGGTGGGGGTGGGGGGGGGGGTGGAAGGATTGTTCTGAGTCCGGATAACGAGGTTTTGTGTCTAGATGGGACAAGAGGTGGGGTGAAGGCAGAGGAAGGAGTGAATGGGGAGAGGGGGGGGAACTTGTGCTCTGAATCGATGCCTGAATTTTATATTGGGAATATGAAGTGGATTGGGAGAAGGTTGCTTAATCTTTATTGCATATAGTTGTGCTTTACAACAGGTTGTCGTTTTTTTCATAACAGAATGGGCTATAGATGGTACTTGTCGATACTTATTCTAAGCAATCGTCACAAGACTGCTGCTAAGCACGAAATAAATGGCTCTCCTATAAAGACGATGAAGCCAACCAAAGACAAATCATACGGCTAAAGCAAATTTCAAACATCTCTTAGGAGTTTCCTTCTTGTTATAGTTTCACAATGAAAACTATATAACTTAACATTGTGTGTCTTAACTCATCCGCTTCAGAAAACGTTTTGCTAATTCATTCACAGATTTCAACACCCCGGTCAACAAAGAGAATCCACTGAAGATATTGCAATGCCCAGGTGAATATTTTTCCTTTCAGAACGGAGAAGGGGTTGGGGGGGGGGGAAGATGGGAAGGGGAGAGAGAATTAGGAGAAAGGGAAGGAGAGGGAGAGGGAGAAGAGATAAAATAGGAACAATCCTAAACATGCGTTCATCGCAATAAACATTGATATTGATTGATTGTCCATCCTATACAATATATCTCAGTACGGAAGTATATTTCTGTATTTGACAGAATATGCAAATAGTTATCCAAAACCTTCCACTAGAACTATCAGTGGCGTTCTCGGACGAAAGAACGCCACTGCACAAACTACTTTTGATAGTATGTAATTTCAAGATACTCATATGTCAAAACTTGGCATTTCATTGATTTAGTTTTCAACATATTTCGATGATAAATGTTGCTTTTGCAATGTCTTAGCTACATGTGTTTTTAAACATATATCTTACTTTGAAAGCACTATTGATGAAAATTGTGGCAATTTCTGTGTAGAAAACCTTTTGCTAATAATGGCGCAGTTTTCGAAACCTATTATGTCTACTTGAGTACGTGTTCCCTCAATTGATTACAAATTCTCTCGTTTGTATTAATAGGAATGATGTAGATACAATTAAGAAAGGTGTAGAAATCATAGTCTGCACACTTCCTTTTATTCTGGCCATTGAACACAAGCACTTAATAGTTGGGCTGGAAGAAGGAAACTAAAGTACACAATGTTACAGGATAGTGATAATTTGAACCTTGCAGTGCAAATATTGACACACTTCCAGGTCGGTTTACTTCCTGTTGCTACAGGTTGTACTTGGTGAAATCATGAATTAAAAAATTCATCTTTATAGGAATATCAGGGGCGGATGCAGGATTTGTGACATGGGGGGGGGGTGTCTGACTGGTCCAGCCGCGCCTGAACGTAAGACTATCTAAGCGGAGCGCCACCATCGGTTGGCGCGGAGCGTACCAGAAAATTTTTGGCTTTACAAACCCCCCAGATGGCCGGAAACGGCACTTCCCGAGTATTCTAAGCTGCATGTACCTAGCCTGAAAATATGGATCTCATGTCTGCAATTTCTCAATTGATGAGAAAAAAACAATCTATGAAATATGGTAATACATATCAGATGAGTTGAGATGATACAAAAATCATAATGCCTTTAGCCCCCAATCCCCCTCCCGTTCCGTCAACACTGTTTGATGCAGGGCCGGATCCAGGATTCTGGAAGGGTGAGGGGTTTGGCCTCCAGTGATCCTAGGGTCTAAGGGGAGTGGGTTTCCCTCTAACCATTGTGAAATTCTTGGATATTTAAGTACAAAAGGGAACCCCCTTTAATTAAGCCATGCAAAGCACCTCTCTCTCTTTTTTTTCTCTCTTTTTTTTGGCAGGGGGTGGGGGGTCCGGACCCCCTAGACCCCCTCTGGATCCGCGCCTGAATATAGGCACCATGTCATACTCCTGTAGGTCTCTTGACTTAACTGTAGATACTTTAATATGAAAAACTAGGGTGCCCACAAATTTGTAGTACAGTGTGAACATATTTTCTTTATTGTAGATTTTTCATTAATTAAAGACTTTTTTTCTCCACCAAACCAGAAAGGTGTTTCATTCTCATGCATACTCAGTTTACATTTCTCATTCACTGTAAGCTAACTTGGATGTGATATAAGCATACAATCTGACACTCAATGGCACATATATTGGCTGTTTACAAGTCTATCCACGAGAAACTAACAGGTATGTTTAGTGTACATACACAACTATGATGGTATGTGGTAACATCACAGTGCTAATAGCCAAGATGTTCTTGAACAGGAGAAGGGTTCTGATGGTCTAACACTGTACCAATTTAATCCTTCAACTACTTTTTCTTGCCCACAATTGTTTGATTGGATACTACTTACAGTGAGATGGATTTTTATACCTAGAAATGTGTTCACGTCCTAACAGGAAAAAACTTTCCCGAACATCATGAGTAAAATTTGTTGGACAATTTAAAAAGTTAGCTAAGAACATGTGAAGGGCACTGGTCATATAATTAAATACATGTGAGATCACAGTGTTTCATCGAACTTGAATTCTTATTTTTTTCAGGCTTGTTTTAATATTGTTTCTGCTAAATCGTCATCCGAGTGTCTCTGTGTCCTTACCAAATTAGTCAACCACAGTCTTCCTACCTTCCTGCACAGCAGGGTGCTGCACCAGTGCAGATAGGGTTTGTATTAGACCAGCAACCAGGCTATGGGCAGATGGCAGCACAACCCTCTGCACCTCCTCCTTACTACCAAGGTTTGGTTAAATACAAATATATTCTCTTGTATGCTCATCGAATAATCACAGCTATAGGAACCTGACAGAGAATTGTGAATGTTGTAAATGGCCCATTATAAACAAGTTCAGTCTTTGCTCTTCAAGTAATGGTTCTTTGGGCTGTTTACTCATTAAATTATTCAGAGGCACAATTAGCAAAACTAAACTCAAAGGTCAGTGCTGTAAGTGTAATTCGATAATAAAGTCGATGAAAATATCGGAAATCCTTATGTTTTGTACTTAAATGTTATGTACTTATCTTTGGTACTTATGTTATGTACAAGTTTATGTTTTGGACTTAAAGAACAATGCAGGGTTTGTTTTCCACTGTCAAATTAAACAAGAACACTGCATTTATTAAGAATTAAATATTTTGCTTTCTGCTGTATGTTGTTTTCCCAGTTGCCCCTTATTTTTTGTAAACCATTATTGATTTCTCATTGGTTGATCTGCTTCTGACAGGCTACCACTTTCTTGGATTCTCTTTCTTTTCTTTGTATCTTTCTGAATCAATTTAATGTTTATAAGATGTCTTCCTATTATGATGTAAAATATATGAACTGAAATAAATCACATGGCTGTTATTGTCTTTGTAAGATTGAACATTGTAAAAAGAAAAGTGGTTTCTTCTCTTTCATTTCAAATTTCTCAGTAATGGTGTTGTTAGAAATTTTAGTTTAAAAAGTTCTGCCATCTTTTCAGAAGTGAATTCAAAAGTACACTGTAACATTTTTTTTGGTTTTTTCTACAGTCATCTAGCATACTCATTATTGATATTGTCTGTGTTGTGTATGCACTATGTATGTTCTATGTATGCACTATGTATGTTCTATGTATGCCTTTCAGAAGCTGACTGAAACCCTGAATAAGTAGTCAAAGTTGGGGAACGAAACATGAAATGGAAAAAAAAAATATGCTAACAAGATAGAATATCCCAACATTGTTATCTTCTCAATGTTCAGTGATATAATTCATAGACAATTAATATCTACTTTTGCTTTAAATTCACGGCTTGAAATGATGATTTTTTTTTCAAAAACATTGCTTTGAATTATATACCTCCATCAGTAGGTCAAGCCTTTATGAGGGTATTATTTAGCCAGTACAACATTCACACAACTTTGTACATGCAAAAAATAAAACAGTGTATTCCAATATAGACAAAATTTAAAGCCTTCACAATTCCTAAGCAAAATGTGAACACTTGAGTATTTCCTGTATGTTCTGGCGAACACTTGAGTATTTCCTGTATGTTATGAACTTGCAATGAACTTCCCCTTCCTGCCAACTTCCCACACATCTTCCTTATTACATTTCAAATAGCCTTGTCATTCTACAGTCCTATGGGGATGTACTTTCTGTAAATTTGGCTCAGCTCATAGGAATTTACTTCCTTTATCTATTAGACATGACACTTCTGCTGCTAGCAAAAGGATGCTTCATTCTCTACATTCAAGTCAATTGACATGTGAAATATATATAGTGACTCAATGCATGACTTGTTACAATGCTTGTGTCGACCGGTTGATTAATGTTACTTTATAAACAAAGCTGCTGGACATGTAAGATTTTATTTATGACAACTTTGTGGTCTTTGTTCTAGGACAAGCGGCAATGGCGATGCCCCCTCAACCATACGGGACAGCGGATCAACAGGCATTTACTCGTAAGTACCCATCAAACACTCCGTACATAAGGAAATCAATGATTCATTAAATAACAGACACGTCTGTGTATCTCTCTGCACTAGGTCCATTGTATAAGGTCATCACTGTAATATCAATACATGCTAGAAACAGTCAAGTATAACATTAAGTATCATATATATAATAGTAGAAATATTATTCTGTTATTTTTCATCATTTATATCATATCTTGGGTTCAGTTTGTGTCACTATTTCCATGTTTGATATTCTGACGTGTCATAATGCTTTAAAGAATTGAAAAGTTTAATATCTTGCAATTTGATATTCTGAAGGGTTTTGCAGTTAGCTGTATGTTGCATTGCATTTGAAAAACATATTAGGGTGGAGACCAAGGGTTTGTCAGCAGGGATGCCGCTGTGGGGTCTAGGGTACACTAGAAAATATGGAGGGGTACAAAGAATGTTGTAAATCATTTTCATAATTTAGTTTAGGAAAGCTAGAAAAATATAAACAGAAGGACAGATTCTTGTCAGGGCCTGACCTGGTTAAAACGTCTTTGGCGGATTAATTGGTACGGTTGGGGTATCAAAGCATGTTTTAGTTATTATTGAGCAATTTCAATTCAAAGTTATTTTTTGATACTGTAGATAATTGACAGAATGTTAGGTGACCACATAATGTTGGACATCTACAATAAAAAGCAACACTATTTCCATCAAAGTTAAGTGCCGTATTATATCACCAAAATAGGAAAACCACAAGCCCTTTTACCTGTGGACAGTGTTGCTCTTGAATACAATTAAGCAAATATTCACGTTAAGTTGCTCATTCATGATTTCTCCAGCTTGGCAGCCAAATCAGGCATCCGACGCTGGTCCCAGCTACCAGGGTGATGATATACACGATACTGACCCAGAGGATAATGATGACGATGAGGCTCCACCAAGCAACCTTCCACCCTCGGACATTAATTCCTTTGAGGCTCCACCCGGTTACGAACAATCGGGCGTCGCTGCTGGTAAGGTAGATGGTAGTTAAGTTGGTTGGTGTGTCGGCAATCATGGGTAGCTAACAATGAAGGCAATAATATAGCTTGAAACCATGAACTCTGTTTTGTTGACACTACAGAACCTACATCCTGTATGATATATTAATAACAGCAGTAATGGTTCATACTGTGTGTCGCACACACGTTAATGATAGACCCAGTGTGTCTCACTTCTCACTTGAATTTCTCTTCCAAAAAGCTAAACACAGATTTTATGAACATTGTGGAAATTTTGATTGCCTCTCGCTTATACAAATATAACATCTTCTGTGTAGTTATATTGATGTTTACACAGTACATCCACAGCCAAGTATTCTCTGTCCACGTGCAACTGAAGTATTATATTTATATTTTATTTTCTACCAGATATATAGCAAGTGCTTCATATAGTTGTTGGATTTAATTTTACAAGTTGTTTCTGGTGAATGAAGTTGCTTGATATTTACTTCGTTCCTCGATTACCTGTCTCCCCACAACCTTGATATCGCTTTGTCGTTTTACATTTTTGAATTGGTGAAGGTGTAAGTGTATTGTTTAATACATTGCTACTCCACACATAAACATTGTCATTTTACATCAGGGGATGAGATCATCTGTGATGTCATCATTTCTGGGCACCCCATCGGCCCTCTTTACGACTGCAAACTTAAATATTTATTCTTGGCTTGCACATAGAGGTTACCAAATTCATAAAATTCATTATAATTCACATGAAAAGCATCATGTTTGTATTTAGTGAAGAATAATCAGACTTCTAGTTACATTTTCATCTAAACTACTTGTTCCAAACTTAGGCATTTGACCATGACCCTTGAAACATAGAAACACCAGGTCCAAAACACTGAGAGGTCTGTAAAATGTCAACCCTTTCCTTTCAATGGACAGTGTAGGTACTACCCTATGATATCAACATTGTGGGGGGGGGGTATGGGGTGGGGGGAGAGGTGGATAAGGTCAGCAATTATGTGTCCCTGGATGTTGTGACAAAAATATGAGACACCTTACTCTCTTCTTGCCCACACCATTGTGACAATCTGGTTAAGTGTCACTTTAATTGCAGTGGTGTGCTGTGACACCATCATTCCATGAAGCATGACTGTTAACACAGAATACCTAAGAGTCACCTTAATTGCAATGGCATGTTCTGACACCATCATTCCATGTGGTATAATGTGACACCATCGTTCCATGTGTCATGACTGTTTACACAGAATACCTAAGAGTCACCTTAATGGCAATGACACGTTGTGACACCATCATTCCATGTAGCATCACTGTTTCACAGAATACCTAAGAGTCACCTTAATGGCAATGGCATGTTTTGACACCATCATTCCATGTGGCATGTTGTGACACCATCATTCCATATGGCATGACTGTTTACACAGAATACCTAAGAGTCACCTTAATGGCAATGACATGTTGTGACACCATCATTCCATGTAGCATCACTATTTCACAGAATACCTAAGAGTCACCTTAATGGCAATGGCATGTTGTGACACCATCATTCCATGTGGCGTGTTGTGACACCATCATTCCATATGGCATGACTGTTTACACAGAATACCCAAGAGTCACCTTAATGGCAATGGCATGTTGTGACACCATCATTCCATGTAGCATCACTGTTTCACAGAATACCTAAGAGTCACCTTAATGACAATGGCATGTTGTGACACCATCATTCCATGTGGCATGTTGTGACACCATCATTCCATATGGCATGACTGTTTACACAGAATACCTAAGAGTCACCTTAATGGCAATGACATGTTGTGACACCATCATTCCATGTAGCATCACTGTTTCACAGAATACCTAAGAGTCACCTTAATGGCAATGGCATGTTGTGACACCATCATTCCATGTGGCATGTTGTGACACCATCATTCCATATGGCATGTTGTGACACCATCATTCCATGTGGCATGTTGTGAAACCATCATTCCATGTGACATGATTGTTTCACAGAATACCTTCTGCTGATCATTAGGTACATTTTTAAAGCGCCTTATTAGTGCATGACAATTCACCCTCAATAATAAACAGCTGTGATTGGCTTGTTGTATACCCTTTTCACAATAACAGGAGCTCCATTACCTCCACCAGCCTACCAACCACCAGACGAAGCTAGCCAACCCATGCAAACATTTACAGGGTAAGGATGACAAAATTTCTGGAAAATAGATATTAAGGGGATTTAAGATTGCCTGGTTCCAGTATGCTGCTACATTTCTCCACTATGACAAGGGTCCTTATTAATTGGCAGCCTAGTCTTCTGAACTTGTAAATTAGTATTGTTAATGAGTAAATGTCAAACTTATAAACAAGCCGGGGAAGTCATTGCCATATCTGTCTGTTGTTACCCTCACAGTGGAAATTTTCTGTTGGATTATAAGTCTTCGAAGGAGTATAATATATATGGAAACTAGGAAAAGAAGGGTTGAATGGGATTTTATGGTCTTCAGCTTTCGATGCAATTAAAGCATTACCTCTTAAGCGATTAATTTGTCCAAATTCACCTAGAACAAAGAGAAATTTACCTTCCTACAATTTTTTTTTAAATAATCTTAGTGAATAAAACAACACATTTTTAATTTTTTTTTAATATGCTTAGTGATGAAACTGAAAGCTGTTTTTTATTTATTTTAATAAGCAGCGTCAATAAACGTGAAGTTTTAAAATATTTTTTATTCCCCTATTAGTATCGGAACTATGAATGTGCAGCAGGTACGAGACGCAATCTGTGCTTTCGCTGACAAGCAATGTTGCTATGGCACCGGTGCTGCGGAGAGAATGGTATTTGAAAAAATGGACCCAAGCGGCGGACTTCATGTAAGTGTCAGAAAATAAGCAGTCAATGGAATGAAAATGTAGCGGAATGATGTTAGAAAGCATTGAAAATTGAAGGGTATACAAACCCAACGATTCATCTATAATCTAATAGGACAGAGATCTTTGTGAAGAACAACAACTCACCTATACACCTGCCAAGGCAAATGTTATTCCATTTTGGAAGATATCCTAGTTTACAAGACATGCCTGGGAGCTGTGATGTTGTAAATCTGTGATGTCATTAATGCAATTAGGATCTGAAACTGTTTACTTTCTCTTTGGTTTTCATACTTTCAAGATAGAATGTTACCAGTGCTGACACTGAACCATCATTAAGCTCATGTTAAGACTTAAAAGGTTCAGTAATTTAGATCTCGAAACATTGCAAAACGCATTACCGTAAAATAAATGTTGTGATGAATAAATGTAAAACAATACTTTCTTGATGTACAGTGTCAATATATGTGGACTTAAGGAGCCTACACCAAACAATGAAAAATATAGCAAAACAAAAAACAGAACATGCAGGGGAAGAAAACAGAACATAAATTCATCGCTGAGCATTTCGATCTATCACATCAAGTTCTTATTGAAGTGAGCAGATGTCTGTTTGTCGACTCAGAGGCAGTAAAATTCAAAATTCATATTTCCACCAGTTTTTTTCAGATTAAATATGAGAGATAATATCATCATTTGGTTTAGTTTGATCAACACTCGTTTTTCCTCCATTTGATCAACTTGCCACAATTCACAGTTCAACTAAAAGAAAACCATTTTTGTTGCATTTTTGTCAGCATATGGTGCATGTTGAAATATAGACATACTTGTCATCAGGGTTCTTTGGGAATCAAACTCATTTCCAAAATGGAACTTTGGTATCATATGCCACCACAGTTGTTGAAAAATTAATTCAAAAAAAATAAACAGAATTAATCCAGAAATGATTAAATGAGGACAAAATAAAACAAGAAAGAAAGAAAGAAATATTTATTCATTGCATTTCAATTGTTGCAGACAATTGTTTCTGTGTGAGGCTCTGTGATTTCTAACTCTGGTGTCAGGAGCAACAAAGCAGTTGTTTAACCACATAGATCTTTCAGTGAGATACAGCTATATCCAATTTTGTATGAATATTACATGGTACGACATTGGTAGCATTTTGCCAGTGACTTATGTTCTAATCATGTTCTAGCACTATATACTTCATCGAAAAATGAAAAAAGAAAAGCCCAAAAACCAAACTAATACTAGGCATTGAAATCTCTTTCCACAGTATCAACTGGAGAGTTTCACCGAGACCAGGAGTACTAGCTGGGAACATCTACCCTACAGAGGTGGTCCTATAGATGGTCCTGATTGCGGGCTTGCTCCAGCTGTCTGGGATATCGCCTGTTCCCCTTTCAAACTTTTTGACAACCATGACAAGTTGATAGAGATCCCTCATACCAGTAACATCAAGGTAAATACTCGTAACCTCCTTCTTTCCGCTTTTTGATCTCTGTTTGGAAAGGATTTATTTTAGGATCGATTAAACGGCAGATCCAATGTGACTCTCCACCATTTGAACAGAGAGTTCTGTCATATCGGTGCTAGGTTGCATTAGCTGTACTGTTTTAACGATCTCAGAATTCTGTACATTTGACTGTATTATGTAACATTCAAGTGTATGGAAGGTAAAACTCTTACTTGCTGTGGCCAGTGAATTGGGTACAAAGTTTCACTGCGACTGTTCCATATATTCCATTTGGTGCCCAACCGTGACATAAATGGTTTAATGCGCATCTTAAAGGAGATACCCATGTAGTTGTATAATTATTCTTACCTCCCATCTCAAGATGCATTGTAGAGTGTACAAGGAATGGTCTGAGAGTGAGGTATACAGCAAATATACTGCGTTGCATTATGGTCATCCTTATACAGTAGTGTCACATAAGAAATATTTGTAAATGGTTTATTTCAATCTTATGTTCAATCTTATGTTCAATCTAATGTTCAATATACCCATAGTGGTACATATACATTACCTATAAAACAGTGCCTACCTAAATACAGTTTAACTAGCAATGTCTTTTCTTGACTAAGAATTCAAGCATTTAAATTGATTGTACCTTTCTCAAATGCAGGGAACAAAATGAATGAAGGATTAAGTATGGTGCATACATGTTTTTAGTTTTCTTACAAGTCTCATTTTTATCGTTGAATATTTATTTATTTTTTCTCCTCGTATTATAGGTTTGCCATAACTGTACTGGATGTGGCTTTGTACGATGTCCTCGTTGTCACGGTCGAGGAAGCGTAAGCTATCTCTTGAAGAGGTTTCCTAAGTTGTATGATTCTCATACTGTATTTCTCATTTACGTTTAGAGGACAATCCTTTGTGGTCAGGGTTGCCTGTGTGTTCTTTGGATTCTATTTGTCTAATACTAATATCTTGTGAAAATGCAGGTCAATTAGATTGACGTGTCACGTTTCACTTTGAATAGTGACGAAAAGTTAGAGACGTTGAAAGTTCTGAGTATCTGATATTAAAAGTGTTTGTAAGGGGGGGGGGGGGGTTGGAGGAGGGGCAGGGGAGGGTGGGGAGACAGGCTGGGCATTGGAAATGGCAGAGTGGAGAAGCAATTTCCTGAGACAATCTGGTACAAAGAAGGACGTGGTGGTGTTAAAGTTATTCAACATAACCGGGGTCCTTTAAATGGTTCAGTAGGTATTGTTTCCAGAAACGTTATAGAAATGTAAGAGCAACTTTGAAAAGTGTCAAGGGTCTCTTTCTTCTTATTGTTTGTTTGTTTTTGTTGAACCAGGTTACTTGTTTTTCTTGTAATGGAAGCGGCCATAGCACCTATCAATCGGAAGGAAAGACCGAAACAAGAACCTGCTCTTTCTGTAGCGGTAGCGGCAATACAAGGTGAGTGAACTCCTCTACTGGTAACTTCAATTTACAACTATTAAAATCTTGCAATTGTGGCAATAGTTACCAACAGCTTTCTGAGTACTTGTATAGGCATAGATTCAACTTTCTTTTTCTCCGTGAGGTTATACTAGTAACCTTTTTGAAGCAAGTTTCGATTCCAGCTTTTGCAAAACTTATAAAAAAAGATTAAAAATCTGAGTGGTAGACTAAAACTTTTGAAGCAATCATAGGTTCAAGTTTCTTGTTTAGAGTGGTGTCCTTAACTATTTCCTATTCAATTATCGAATTTCCTTTTTTTTTGGCAGTTGTTGCATAACTTTATATGAATCACTGATGTCAGTTGATTGTTTTCAAAGTGGTCGGCATAATTAAAAAATTAAAACAGTCATCAATTCCCATTTTTGGGGGTTTGTTTACTCTTTTTTTTGTAAATTACGCTTTTCTTTAATTAAGCATCGATTATATGACTGGTAAAATTAAATGACAGCTAAGTAAATTGGAAGCTGGGGTGACCCCAGATTAATCTCAATCAAATCTTCAATATCAAACTAAATCGTATACATTTATGTCTACATTTGAGTCTGCATCTATGTATGCATTTATGTATGCATCTATGTATGCATTTACGTCTGCATCTATGTATGCATTCACGTCTGCATCTATGTATGCATTCACGTATGCATTTATATATGCATCTATGTATGCATCTATGTATGCATTTATGTTTGCATTTATGTATGCATTTATGTGTGCATTTACATATGCATATATGTATGCATTTATCAGGCAAAAGCTTTTTCCGCGAATTCACAGATTCCCGTGATTTCTTTTCTACCTCCCCGATTAACACCTCTCCACATCCGTGAATTTCTAACAGCAGCGTTACTGTATGATTTGATCCTTTGTTCTCATGTTTGTTTGTCATTATCGATGTATTGCATGTGTTGCATTATGTTAGTATTCCTGTTTGGCTGTTACTTTTCTACGTATCGTCTTTGGAAGAAAATGCCTCTCCGAGTTTTGAAAATTCCCGTGGTTGCTTTACCATTTCAATGAAAATCCAAGGGAGCTTCTAACTAAGACCAATGTCCCCCCGGTTAAATCAATGAGGAAGTGTTTGCTTTGATTCGCAGATGTGACAGGTGTGGAGGCCGTGGGAGAATCACTTGTCCCATATGCGAGGGTTTCGCCAAGCTGCGATGGTACATACAACTTAAGGTGCAATAGTAAGTAGTAAAGTGGTGTTAATAACACCAAATTGTTCATTTAAATGTTGATCTTTTGGTCCCTTTCATTGTAGATTGTTGTCATTCTTTAACTCATTTATATGAAAGTAGAAGATACTGTGTAACATAGATCTACAATAACGTAAGGGTGGCGGGGGGGGGGGGGGGAGGGTAGGGTAGGAGGGAATGAAACTATGTTTGCTGTAAATATTATTGCAACACACATCAAGCATGAGAGATGTTTAACTTGCTCAATTTCAGATTACAGTTTATATTCATAGCTCTTTATTGCAGTAGTCTTCCTCCCCAAAAGCTGTAAGGCTTTTGGCACTTTATAATAGCAACTAAAAATTGAAGTTGTTAACTCTGTCCAAAGAACCCTTGTTGATATGTAGATTTTCATATTAACAGTTGACCTCTACAAAAGGTATATGGCCATTTTAGAAGGTACCCATGTACCAGGAATGAAATAACTAAATATAACTTATCTCTTATTATATATATATTGTTGAAGTTTGGGGTAGGGGGTCCCACAATCAGACGTCACTTTATGTGGATGAATCCCGCGGTAATTGTTTTGGGGATTCCCCGAAAGTCATAGCATGTGACTATCACAGAAGGAATTAGGCCTTTCTTTTTGTGTTCGCCCGGTTTTTAGCTGCTTTGGTCCTGGTTGGTCAAACATTGATAATTGACCGAGTTTGTCAAACAGGCCGATGGGTATGAATTTCACTTTGGTTCAGAGACCAGGCTAGATCGGTTTCTGCTCTCGTGCTCTGTTGTAAGCAGGGCTTGCATCATCAGCAGCAGCCTTACTTTTAGTAGGGTTAGGGTTATTCACAGTTATATTAGGTTAAATCTTCATATATCATATAGTGCATAAGATAGATATTTTGGATGATCCGGGTACCATAGTACCAGCATTTGGGTGTCCACAGTGATCTCAGACATCTGTCATATGAATTGATCAATTAGAGGGTCAGTGGAATGAAAAAGAGACTTTTGACTTTTCATAGTTAGATTTCTCACTATAATTTATCTCTGTTTGACAGATGGAGATAATATGGTTTAAGTCTCTCGTAACTGAGTTTAGAACTTCTCAATGATTCAGTTACCTTTAAGGACATACTTGGAATGCCTTTTGCCAATGGGATGAAATTTTCTGCAAAATATTTGTTTTCTTTTTTTGTGTTTTTGTTTCCCCCTTAAAAATTTAAAATGTGTTTGTTTAATTAAGGTCATTGATTTTCTCTAAAGTATGATGTCCTTCATGAATATGTGAATAAAAAATTGATTATCATCTTTTAGATGAACGGTTTGCACATTATGGAGTTTTCGGTTGTAAATTGCAGTGTCTAATATCCGGATGCTTTCTTTAAATAATATTAATTGGAAGATGTCGATGCTGGTTAAGTGTATACGTGTAAGTTGGTATAACAGAGGTGCTTGTCTTATGTTTGTGTGTTGTTACACGGCATTGCTCAAAGAAAAGTGTTCACTTCGTATTTATTTTTTTCCAGCATTAATAATGTGGAGGACTTTATACATGAACCTACAGATCTGCCAGACGAACTGATTCGTGACGTCTCTGGGAAATCAGTCTTTGAACAAACGCTTCCGTATGTAAGTGGAGACTTTCAGTTCTTCTGCTCTTTGCATATACTGAAAGAGAAAATAAGTTAGATATAAAGGAAAGTTTCATAGATTTACCTCTTTATTTAAAGGCAGAAGGAAGAATCTACTTTACAACAACGGATAACTGACTAAGAAAAAAGAAAAAAACTTGAAACAAAGCAAAGTAATGCTGGCTAGAATGGGGTTTGAACCAGGTGACCTTGGGGTGACACCAGCTGACTGGCACCCCATCCTTCATCCATCCGTCCTCACGCCGAGAAATAAATATATGCAGATAGCCAAAAACTCGGGACTGGATTTTTGCGCACATAAATCAACCGCAGGGCTTGTATACCCAGACAACACTGGTTCAAATATTGTACTAGTCAAAATTTAAAATTGGAATTTATTTTATAATTTTTGGAACTGCAGATGGTCAGACTGGTTCTAGAGGAGTAACCCTAACATTGTACGTATATGTACTAATTTACTGTGATTACTGCAAGTGCAACTGTAACTGATAACACCTAGCAATGTTTTTGTCTAGTCTGGACATCACTAGGTTGCCATGGAAACTGCCACATATTGTGATATGCATCAAATATTAGTTCAAACGTGTTTTTTTAAGTCCAGTCGTCTGTTTATATATTCTTTTTTCTTCTCCAGGTGTGGCCGATTTCTCAGTATGACGTTCCTGAGATAAATGAGAATTCTTTCAGGATTGTGGAAAGACATAGGAATGCTTGGCCTGAGTCTAAGCTAATACAACAGGTAAGACTTATGCAACCGTTTACTTAAAGTTCTACGGACACCTGGCCAAATTGCCGCCCCATATGCAGTACATTTGTAGTGTGTGATAATCTTATTCAAAATCTGTTGAAATATTTTTGACAAGCTCTTTTTTGTTTCCAAGATATACACATTTGAAGTGTTGATAAATCTGGAGAAACTCATTAAAATATGAGCAAACTATGACATAGAGTGTTGCACTCATCGAAATTTCTTATTTTAGCCCTTAATAAGTTAACCCCTAATTACAAGCCCACATATTTCACTTGAATAATGTGATGTTCCTCTTTTCAATGAAGAAAATAAAATATTTTAAGAAATCGCCTCAGGCCAAGAACCTGTGTGCAGTGTCCTTGAAACAAAGGTTGTGAAAACAAAGGAATAACATAACAGAAACTTAGGTTTGAAGTTTGGCCATTTAGTACATTTAGCAAGTTTAGTGCCAATGAAAATAAACCATGGTCCCCAAAAATGTCTGCATAAAATATACTACTTCTTAGTGTCATTACTGGAGCTTCATTCTTCACCCTAAAAGTATTTATAAACATTTTACGTATTTGATAAAGCAATATTTCATCACAGGCCTATATATATATATGAAAAGAAATTTATTCCAGTTACAGTTCTTCTTCTAACTTGATTATGTCCCAAACCTTGACCAAAATAATGGGTGGTCAAGACTGACATGTAGTTTATGAATGATGCGTGTGTTTATCCATGCATAGTTATGTTGATGTGTACTTTGTAAAATGTTTTCTTTTGACACATGTTATTTACCAAATCTTGGTACTAAGAAATTGATGAGTGTGCAATAGATATATAAATATACATATTTTTTATTGGGGGGGGGGGAGGGGGTCAGGGGAGGAGGGCTACTTTTTTAATATGTTATGAATCAAACCTGGTGTTCAAGTATGCAATTGAATGTGAACTTTGTAATTTGGTTTCCATGGATCATAACAAACCTGTTTAGAGAAAGGGGGGTGGGGGGGGGGGGGGGGGGGTTCTTCTTCATTTTAAATATGTTTCTTATCAACCTGGTAAAGAGTTTATAAATCCTGAGTATTCAAGTTTCCCATAGATTATGAGTTTGTGAAATGGTTTCTTTTGTATTATGTTACATACCAAACCTATTACTAAACAATTTATAAATCCTGCATGCTCATGTTTTCCATAGCTATTGTGAGGTGTGGGGGGGGGTTCCATGTTTTCCATGTTCCAGGTTTGATGTTTTCCGTAGATATTGTGAGGGGGTGGGGTGGGGGTTCCATCGTAACATGTTATGCATCAAGTGTGGTGAGGAATTAATTCTGAGAATACATCCTGAGTGTTCAAGTTTGCAACAGATATATTAGGCTTTACTTTGTAAGATGGTTTCAAACTCCTTGAATCTATTTTTCATTCTTTGTACAGAGGCAGATTTTACGATCCGTACCAATAACGGAGGTGAAGTATATGTACAAGCAAGAAGGAGGTCGTTTCTGGGTCTACGGCAATGAACATGAAGTACACTGTCCTGAATACCCACAACAGTGTTGCTGGGGTTGCACGATCCTTTAAAAATAAAAATACTGTTTTATAGTAGTAGTATCTATGTGGTAGGAGTAGCTTCCTGAATACCCACAACAGTGTTGCTGGGGTTGCACTATCCTTTAAAATAAAAATACTCTTTACTAGTAGTATCTATGTGGTAGAAGTAGCTAACTGAATACCCACAGCAGTGTTGCTGGGGTTGCACTATCCTTTAAAAATAAAAATACTCTTTACTAGTAGTATCTATGTGGTAGAAGTAGCTAACTGAATACCCACAACAGTGTTGCTGGGGTTGCACTATCCTTGAAGATAAAAATACTGTTTACTAGTTGTAGTAGTATATATGTGAAAGAAGTAGTTTTCTGAATACCCACAACAGTGTTGCTGGGGTTGCATTATCCTTTAAAATAAAATACTGTTTACTAGTAGTAGTAGTATCTATGCTTCCTGAATACCCCAAACAGTGTTGCTGGGGTTGCACTATCCTTTAAAAATAAAAATACTGTTTACTAGTAGTTGTAGTATCTATGTGGTAGAAGTAGCTTTTTAACTTTTTAGCCTGTAAATATCTCCAAGCAACTTAGTAAAATCTCATAGCCTACATATCTATATATTAGCAGCTGAAATGGCTTTGTCACTTGCAGGTCATTGAATTAAAGTGGAGTAGATGTGTAGCTTATACATATACTTGTAAGACTAAAAAATGTTACCTACATGGCGTGATAATGGAGGAGTAAATGTGTCACCGTCATATCTAAATATTATGTTTTTAATTGTGTAACCTGCATTTAATTATAGTAACAGCATAAATGTGTATCTAGTAACGATACTTATTAGAATTTAAAATGTGACCTGATTGGCATGATAACTGAGGAGTAAATCTGTAACCTGCATATCAATACATTAGCATTTTAAATTGGTCCTGTATAGAATTGTATATGGTAACAGGGTAAACTTTAGCCTATGCATATATTTCCTTTTTTTCTTTCTTTTTTATTTAGAGCATGGTGATTTTGCAAAAATCATTTTTCCTGCCAGTGGATTTTGGAACTTTTTTTATGTGTAGATTCCATGACATTAAAAATCATAATATTATTTTATTTTATATTATATTAGGGTTTTATTTCAACAAGGGCAGGGCAAACTACTGACATTATCGCACAAACGTTTTACCTGCCAGAGGCTTTCGGCAACTTTTTGTTTTGGTATATTCTGTGGAAAAAAAGCTTGTGTTAATTTTATCATCTGAGTGATGCTATTACTGCCTTTGTGTATTGACATACCCTGTCAGGGAAGGTAAGAGTGTCCACCCCCTCGAATTATGACCGTTATGATGGGGCATTAAATGGCCACTCTGTTAGCAGGAAAAGGGGCAGGGGTGGCAAAATGACATGCCTTGCTTGGTATTTTGAATACCCATGGAAAGGAAGAGTAGGTTTGATAGGAGTTTAGTATTTCCCAAGGGTTATCAAGGCAACAGAACACCAGTGACATCCCGATCCATGTGATGATCATAGGTGAACACTGGCTTATACCAAGCCTTCTCCTTTCAATGAGTGTTCTCAGAGTTAAGAGGCAGGCGTATAGTTGCTGCACCCATTCCCCCAGCCCACGGACCAGTGTCTACCTTAGCATCTGACCAATTTCTTGAATACTGAGGGAGGTGGAGGCCCCCCCCCCCAATTCAGGTCCATCATTTGCATTGGAAGGGTTACAAATGAGATACTGTAATGCTATCAAACACTCGGATTTCATTCAATGGTAACACAAGTATGTCACAAGTTGTAACATGTCTTTTGTGGGTTTCTGTATGTATTGTAAGACTGTACTAACTACTATTCTGTAACCAGCGATATTGACTGCTCTGTATGTTATATCAATGATTTGGTTTTCATATTTCATACCTGAAGCAGGTCCCTTTTATTCAATGTATTGTCTCCGCTCAAATGCACAAGAAAGTTTTGTTGCTAGCTTTAAGTTCTGCATTAATTTTGATGTCATACCTAATGCCTGATACCTCCAGAAACAGTTCTTTCATATGCAGATTAACCTATAGCCCTATCTGTAATTGCATGAAGGAATCAGGGTGGAAGTGATTAATGTCAGCTCTTGGGAATAGTTCCACGTCTAGCTAAGTCATTCCACTGCAACAAGTCAAGTCAAGCACCTTGGACAAGTCGAGTCACACCATTCAACACCATTCCACACAATTCCACACCATTCCACACCATTCATGATGAAAGTTCAAATGAGACATTTAAAAAAAAAAACTTGCATTAAATTTGAAAGCTTCCGATTTTCCACAGGATTAGTCGGGAATGGATTCCTATTAAATTGGGACTGTTGGGAGGTTATGTCACTATTATAATTTTGTCTGTCTGTCTGTCAATCTGTCTGTGGTAATCAGATGGCGAAGTTGTTAGTCAAAGTAAAGACTTAGTGGATGGTAGTTGTTAAAGGTAAGCATGTTATAAGATACTTATTCAGTTGGGGTGAGTGAATTGTGTATTATGGAATTGAGAATAAATTATGCTTTATCCCATATTTCTCTCCCCCCCCCCTCCTATCTAGTTGACATGCGCCCAGGGCTGTGTCCTCACTCCCTCTCGCCAGGCCTTTCATGCATGTATGAATTGAATTCGAGTCACCGGTTCACCTTGTTACGATACTATACTTGTGGAAATATTTCATATAAAAGTCACCAAAGATGCTTGACTGAATCTGATCAGAGACCAATGAATGGGTAGTTATTAATCATTTTACGAAGGCTAGACAGCTAGCTCTTTGAATATATAGTGTCTCTTTCCAAGTTTACATTTTTACCTCTTTACTGCCTGATGTTTTACAAATTTTATTCATTATCTCAACTTATATTTTGTATTGCATTAAACGTAATTGCATTATACATAAATATTGTGTTTTCTTTCTTTCTTTTGTCTCTATTTCCTGTTTTTACTGTTTAAGTGGACAGTATCCAAAATTCAAAAGATAAATGCTATTACACAGTTCATATAATCTGCCAATCTGACAACTCAATTTTGTAATGAATTGATATCTCTATTGGTGCGTATGTTTATGACGTCATGACTTGTATAACACGAACTGATAAAAGAACACTGTGGAATCTGGATCCACCAAAGACGAGAACTGTATCCGGTATAGGTCAATAGAGGTCAACGTTTGAACCTCTTGTAGACATAACTCTACAAACAAAGTTGAAACATTCTATACTTAGCGTGTGGGTCCACTCTTAGTTGAAAAGCCCAGTTGTTTTGCGTGTAGATCAAATGTCACGAGAGGTCAAAGCCTGTCAACCTTGCGAAGTCAATAACTTCAAAATCAAAGCTTGGATGAGTTCCATCTCTTTACACGTGGATCCAACTAATCAGTGGGACTAAAGACTCGCGCACATGCCGGTAATCTGACCTAGTTTCGAATGAGGTGTAACAGAAGTGTTAGACACCACCATCGATCCCAGAAAATACACACACAGATTGCTACCGTCGGTAATTAGACACTAGTGTACAGTCAATATATGCAGCTACGGTCAATACCCACAACACAGTGTACATAGCAGCGATGGACATCTCAGGTCCAGATAAAAGATAACACGGTATCACGTTACATTACTGTCTGCATTTTGTCAAGAAAAAAACTTCACTTGCAAGCAACGGAAAGTTAACTTTTTTTTGGAGGGCGCTTTGGGGCGAATCTTCAATGCCTTTAAGTGAATACAAGAACCAAACTGTGTTCGATTGTTTGAAGAAGAAAATAATGCGAAATGTAGCGTTACAGATGAATTTTTTTATGAAATGCATACTGAGATGTAGAACTTGAACAGGTTCAAATGACTGCATTAACCGGACTAACAAGAGTAATGGCAAACAATTACACCTATTATTTCACTAGAAAATCAAAATTACCTATTGTTTCCAAAATATTAAAATATATCTTCGGGTAAATCCTTAACACCGTGTTGTAATGTAAGATGAGTGGCAGCTCGAACACTCTTTGCATATTCATAAATATCATTTGGATTATAAAGAGACAAGGGGTCAAGGTTGCCCCTGTGTAAAGTTTATATTTATCATTATGTTAGGATAACTTTCTGCGTGGTCAGGAATATACCTGGACATTGATCGGCTTTTACAGTATAATGAGATTTCAAATTGAAAGTAAGCAATATAAAATACTGATATCTAAACGATCATATCTAAACATGGCCAATTGTTTGTCTGAATAGCAAGATGCAGTGATATCGTTTGGCCATACACAACTGGCAAATTATTGAGTAAACAGTTTGTGTAATTTTGGATACGGCATCTGATACCAACATTTTATTTCAGTTCCTTAAGTTTACTCAGTGTGTGGAGGTCACAGCTCCCCCCACACTGGCAGAGCATTGCCCCCTGTACCCCCGCATCGCCGCTTTATGAAACTTTACACAAAACTGTGTGTGTTTGGGTGTGTTAATTAGAACAGTATAGATCTTATCTAATGATAGACTGCACCATTTGCCGTCTAAACGTCTATTTTGGTTTCTGGAAGGTATTCCTGATGAAGCAACCCTACATGGGAGTTGGCTTCAACAACCTCGGGGCCACCCCATCCTTCATAAGGTCCTTGATTCACATATGGCCTTCCCATGAAGTTTCATACCCATATCTACATTAACTGGGAGTTTAGAATTTGGATCCACCTCCCTTCCCGTCCCCAAACACCCCGCCTCCCACACACCTTTGAAAACCAGTGCACTCAACTTCACGGGACTGTGGCAAAGTCGATTCACAATGTTGTATTTTTTAAGGCTACAATTTTCATGTTTAGGGAAGCTTTCTCTGCCGTTTTCTACTCAATTGAGTCTTTTTTTTTCATTTCTTTGGGGGGGGGGAGTGGGGGGTACCGAATAATATTCGAATTATAGCTTGGTTATAGACGAACACACATAATAAACTACCAAGTAGCTATCAACTTGCTTGGTGTATGCGGCTCTTTCTATTGACCCTAAGAACAAAGTTCATTCAAGCAGTTAGTCATCTCTGTGAATATGATATTTATACCCATTAGTCGGAGTTTTACGAGAAATGTGAATGGTCAGAAACAAATCGCGGATAATAGATCATGGCTACCTTGTACTCAACAAGTCGATCCCTCTTAGCTTTAAGATGTGTTGGTGCGAGGCGAATTGATCCTATAAGGTAAGTTTATAAATCAATTAGGCTGATATCAATATAAAAAATATAAATTCAATCAAAATTACAAACCGATACAGCATTATAAACGTCACATTTATATTAAAATTAAAATTTAAAAGTGCGAACTTCCGAACGTGTGCACGAAGGGTGACGAAGAAATGACTCGATAAAAGGTGCTAAGAATATTGTACAGAATTGGGCACCAACACCATCTGGGGAGGAAAAGCAGATATTCGGGGAAGGGAGAAGGGGAGGGGACACGGAATAATCAACTATTTTGTGTTATGATATTATATTTTAAGCTATAAGGCATTTTTGTAATGATACTATTTTCTTTTCACATGTATTTTTACGGTTCAGATAGATGTCAAGAACGAAGAGGGGAAGGTGGTGGGGGGGGGGGTTGGAAGGATTGTTCTGAGTCCGGACAAGAGGTGGGTTGGAGGCAGAGGAAGGAGGGAATGGGAAGGGTGGGGGAGAACAACTTGTGCTCTGAATCGATGCCTGGATTTTAGATTGGGAATATGAAGTGGATTGGGAGAAGGTTGCTTAATCTTTATTGCATATAGTTGTGCTTTACAACAGGTTGTCGTTTTTTCATAACAGAATGGGCTATAGATGGTACTTGCCGATACTTATTCTAAGCAATCCTCACAAGACTGCTACTAAGCACGAAATAAATGGCTCTCTTAAAGAGGATCAAGCCAATCAAAGACAAATCACACGGCTAAAACATATTTTAAACAACTCTTAGGATTTTCCTTCTTGTTATAGTTTCACAATGAAAACTATATAATTTTAACATTGTGTGTCTTAACTCATCCGCTTCAGGAAACGTTTTTCTAATTCATTCACAGATTTCAACACCCCGGTCGTCAACAAAGAGAATCCACTGAAGATATTGCAATGCCCAGGTGAATATTTTTCCTTTCAGAACGGAGAAGGGGTTTGTGGAGGTGGGGGGGGGGGGGGAGAAATGGGAAAGGGGAGAGAATTAGGAGAAAGGAGAAGGAGAGGATAAGGGACAGAAGATAAAATAGGAATAATCCTAAACATGCGTTTATCGCAATAAACATTGATATTGATTGATTTGACCACCCTATACGATATCTCAGCAGATGATATGGAAGTACATTTCTGTTTATTTGATTGAATATGCAAATAGTTATCCAAAACCCACCAGAACTATCTATCAGTCGCCTTCTCGGACGAAAGAACGCCACTGCAGAAACAAATTTTGATAGTGTGTAATTTCAAGATACTCATGTGTCATAACTTGGCATTTCATTTATTTAGTTTTTCAAAATATTTCGATGATGAATGTTGTCTTTTCGAAGGAGGATCGAAACTGCTCAAGCAGCAAAGTTAACTGATACTGGTACCAGAAATATTTTCACAGAAGAACACGATATATTTCGGAGATCGGTCCGTAGATTTTTTGAAGAGGAAGTTGTACCCAACCAAATGAAGTAAGTTGATGATTTAACGATTTATGTTTACTTGGCCCTTTGATGGGAAATGTATTTTTAAGCGCAGACTCGGAAGGAAACTATAATAACTGCAATTTTAGGGGATCTCCTGACAATGGTCTTAAGCAGATCATTTTTTATTCTCTATAATAAAAAGAGAAAATTCTGCTGAAGGACTATAGAAAGCTGAACCGAGCATTTTGTCTTTAAAAGCACGTTCATAGGCGTAGGAGGCGGGGGAGGGCTGGGGGAGGGGGGGGGGGCTGGGCTGGGGGGCTGAAAAATGTTCGTTATATTTTTCGGGCAAGTCGTTACAGCCCCCCAAATCAAATTAGGCTCCTACGCTTATGAGCACATTATAGAATATATTATGATATAACATAATAAAGTATTGATTCATATGGCTAAGACTAAACAATTTGCATTTCGATGAAATTGATTTCTTCGTGTTTGAATTAAAAAAAAAGTACCGCTATATTTGACAACAAATGGTATGGTTACTCCGTTCTATAATTCTTTTTATTTATAGATTCGAGCAGCAGGGTTATGTAGATAGAGAGATATGGGAGATGATGGGAGCAGCGGGAATGCTGGGCGTGGCAGCTCCGGCTGAGATGGGTGGTGTAGGAGCAGACTTCAAATGCGCTGCCATTGTTTCAGAAGAACAGTAAGTGACACATGCTGTTATCCGAAGTGCATGGGTTGGGTATATATACTGATATAGGAACGACCTAGTGTGTATTATGACGTCGTTTTGGAACGTGTGACGCGTTTTTTTATTTTTTTATTTTTGGAATAAGTTTGCGTTGAACTAGCGCTATATTGGGGACAACAATAGAATAACGATGGGAAATTAAAAAATAAATGCTTCCCTTTATACTTAAAGAAAAATAACGATAAAATTAAAGTCTAACGCATTTAAATGTACGGATAAATGCAAGCATGGATACCGTGATAGTGTGTGTGTGTGTGTGGGCGGGGGGTCAGGGGGGGGAAGTTGATCTACGACCCGGAATGTGGGAGGTACCGTTAGAATGGTCATAAAAACCTTCGCTTTCCACCGCAGGGGTTACGCGAACGATGCCGGAACGATCGGATTTAAGCTGCACAGCGACGTGATTATGCCGTACATTGAAGAATACGGTACATCAGAACAACAACAGCGATACATCCCTGGTATGACTAACGGCAAACTGATTGGATGTTTAGCGATGACGGAACCTCAAGCAGGAAGGTACTGTACATTAGACACATACTGTTACATTGATTTAAATATTTTGAAAGTTAAATGTCTCGTCGATTTTGGGGACGGATGTTTTGTCACGACAGAACTTACATATTACGTATATGAGGTGAAGGGGTAGGAGGGGTATATGGGACTGTTAGGGTAATAGGGTCGGGAAGGGGAGGGGGTCTGTGTATAGTCTCTTTCTGATTTATTTCTAATGTATTGTTGTTATTAACATACATCGCACATCACATCACTTGACTTGTATGTAATTGTGCTTTCATGCATGTGATGGTGCAAAACACAACATCACCTCGAAATGTCCCGAGACCTGGACCTTCTGCGCATTCTGTACCACAAATTCCACTATTTAAATGTTTGTTCTTCTTCAACAAATATAACTATTTAGTTACAATTTCCTTCTAATTTTGAAACCATGCAGGAACCAACTCCCATTTCTTTTCATTTCACAGTGATTTACAAGGATTGAAAACAACAGCTAAAAGAGACGGTGACGACTGGATTTTGAATGGAACAAAGGTATATGAATATGCATATCATATCATATTATATTATCACGCAATTTACTATATTTGGCTGCTTTCTTTACTGATCTTTTGCCTTTTATATAATTTTTTAATCGGAACCGGTTTTATTTGAGCATGCATGTTATTAATACATCCCTACAGGTTTAAGATCATTTGTTAATATTAACAATGCTAAAACTTAATGAGTTTTGAAGAAACTAAAATGATTCTTTAAGTTGTAAAATTCCAAATTATTGGATCTGTTTTTTCCTTCCTCTTCCTTAAAATCGCGTGGCTGAATCGTTTTCTAGGATTTTGAGAAAGCAAGATTGCATTCTTTTGAGAAAAAACGTTTTGTAAAACAATAATGAAATCTGCTTCCTGTTTTGTGACAGACGTTCATCACGAATGGTTACGTATGTGATGTGGCGTTGGTCGCTGCAATTACAGACCTCAACGTTAAACATAAAGCTCACGGCATGTCATTGTTTCTGGTCGATGCTAATAGTCCAGGATTCATAAAAGGGAAACCTTTAAAGAAGATTGGCCAGAACTCAGGAGTGAGTATTGAATAGATTTTGTTTTACAAAACACTTGTATGGCAAGTCTTGCTGTTTAGCGGGGTCTTGGGGATGGGGTGGGGTAGGGGGCACAGGGGCACGTGCTCCCCATATTTTGTGAAAAATCCCAAAAGCATCCCATTCTCATAAATTAAATTAATGGAAAGTACCCCACTCCATTCTTGTAATTAAACTTGCCCTTCAAGTTGCTATTTAAAACTATCCCCTTTGGTTGAGAAATTAAGACCAGTACTATTAAAGAGTCCCTTTGTTATATGTAAAACTGTAAAAGGTTCAAATACATGGAATTTGGGATAAATAGCGCAAAGAGGACCCCGTTTGTCGGGAAGTGTTGAGGTGATTTTGTGGTTTGCTGCCTGGGTTTCCCACTGCCCTTCGAAGTTTTGTGCCCATCCCCCGCCAGCCGCCTCTGCTATTTAGTTTCTCTTGCTAACACATAGGCCCATATTTAATAGAATAGACACTATTAATTTTTGTTACTGTATTATATTAATGTCACATAATCCCGAATGTCTAGTACAAAATGAGCAACCTGCATCCACTGCAGCTCTACCGCGTGCAACGTACCTTGACAGTAACGGTTCGCCTATTGGTGTAGCTTATATTTATATATACTTTGCATATAAGAATCTGGGCTGAATGCGGTATTGTTATTAACTGCTAAGACATAATATGCTAATTGCTGCCTCTTGAGACAGAACGAAATAAGGCACAGAAACCCCCACAGAGAGCATTTAAAGGGGAATATGGTTAAAATAAATTTATAAATTAGCAGATGGAAGCATGGTGGACGTGAAAAAAAACCAAGCGTTATTTCATAGAACTGACACAGTTCCCGCCAATACCCCCTCTTAAGTCGGAGATACTAAATTACCTCCGATCGATTTAGGCATAAACAGTCATGGACTTTTTTACCCCCGACTGACGAAGAAGAGGGGGTGGGGGGGGGGGTAACCCACTGACACCCTATAGCTACTACTGCGACCATGTGATGAAGGTCGCACGCAACGCATTTAGTCGCGGTTGTTGTCATAGTTTTAACAATCATTCTTATTTCTTTTGAAAGGATACAGTTGAGCTAGTCTTTGAGGACGTCCGCCTTCCGAAAGAGGCCTTGTTGGGTGGGGAGGAAACGTTAAACAAAGGTTTCTATCTGACTATGAACCAGGTGCCCAGAGAACGTTTAATTCTTTCGGTTGGCGTCCAAGCTCACTCGGAGTGTATGTTTGAAATGACCAGAGATTATGTCAAGCAACGAAAGGCGTTCGGCAGAACGTTATCAAACCTTCAGGTAAAAATAGTTTAATGTCTTGATTAACACACATTGAAGGGGAAGGTGGGAGGGGCAAAGGGGGATGGAGGGGGAGGGGAGGGGGAGGGGGAGGGGAGGGGTTGAAGGGCATGTCCAAATGGTCTATACATATTTAATGTTACACAAGATGTCCACTCACAGGTTCATCTTAAGAAGTTGCTGCTATCAGTATCTTGTACAAAAGTCAACTTCATTACGTCGCTCTAATTACATTATGAAAACATTGCCAGACGAAGATAACTTAATTATCGATTTGTCTTACATGTCAATAACAACTATTAAAAAGTAACATAGCAAATGTTTTAAATGATTAAGACTGAAAAGACTGACCGATCAACTGATTTATGAAAGGTTATTTTTTCTTTGGAATAAATGTGTTTGCTTAAAAGTATACACACGTTCATTTTTACCACAGACCATTCAGCATCGCTTAGCCGAGATGAAAACAGAGCTTTGTGTGGCTAGAACCTTCACGGATCAATGCCTGCAACTCTACTGCGAAAACAGGCTTGATACCTCAAGTGTATCAATGCTCAAATATTGGTAGGATATCCAATTCATTGTCTGTAAGATAACATATCGTATACACAATAATTACAGTTCAAAGAGTTTTATGCTGTTGAATCCCCACCAACCTTTCATGAATTCCTCCTTTCATTCTCGAAGTAAAAGGTAATGACAAAAAAAAAAAAAAAAAAATTGAGGACGCATTCGGCGGCTGTAATATGTCCGGTGATTTCTCTCACTGCCCGAAAAATACAGTTATTAAAGTAACATTCCTATATTTCTTTCTTATCGCTTACCATCATCTACAGGATTTCAGATATTTGCTTCAAGGTTGCTAGCGAATGTGTGCAATTACACGGTGGAATGGGATACATGTGGGAGCATCCCATTGCGAGAGGATTTGCGTCATCCAAGGTGTATCCCATCTACACTGGAAGTAATGAAATAATGAAGGAGCTCATCGCGAGAGGAATAACAGCAGAAAAGTGATTTGTGCTCATGAACTAATGTATCAGTATAGCTACCATGTATGTTACGTTCAGGGATTTGCTTTGAATGCACGCTGAGAGGGCTGGTGTGGGGTGGGGTGGGGTTGGGAAGGGGTTTGCTTTTACTTTTTTAAAGGGGGTGGGGGCAGGTAAGAGGTATTTTCCCTTGAGAATGGCCGCTCTATTCTTAAGTTGAAGTCTGTTTCACATACAGGAAAAGAAATTTAAACTTTAAAGGTTTAATTAGTAGAACAGTTCTACCCGATAAAGCTGCCTTTATAACATTTAACCAAAGTTGCAACTATAGATAACAGCGTGTATACAGCCTATAAAACCACGTTAACGTGTATTGACCTGTTGTCAATGCTTGCTAATCGTTGTACAGTTATTTTCTCAATGTTTCTGAGAAGAAAAGAGTGGATGAAATCGTCAAGGGATGGGCGTGGTGTGTGAGTTTAAGTGGAGGTGGGGGGGGGGGGCAATACGTATAAAGACGTGCGCCATGTAACTACGAAACCGCTTATTAAGGGAAAAGTCTATAGTAGCAACGCTAGCTTAAATATATATATATATATATATATATATATATATATATATATATATAAATGAAAATCGTAATGAGTTGGAAAATCAAGAACAGTGAAAAAACTTTCAGCCTCCACCGGGATTCGAACCACGGGCCTCCCGCTCTGTACGCGGACACCCTAACCACTAGGCTATGGACGCTGATTGTATGTCCAGAGGTTCGAAACCGGTAAGGAAGATCGTAATTCCACTGTAGGCGTTTGTCACCTGTATCGAACATTACTAGTTCTGTTTTTGGTGACATATTTTGCCTTACTCTAGAGATCAAACATGATGCTAACCAACTCGAAAATCATTTGTGATTCCTAAAGCCGGATCTCATAAGAGATACTTTGAACAGACTTTATGTTAATGCAATGGAGGTAAACGACAAAGGCAAATGAATATATATAAATGAAAATCGTAATGAGTTGGAAAATCAAGAACAGTGAAAAAACTTTCAGCCTCCACCGGGATTCGAACCACGGGCCTCCCGCTCTGTACGCGGACACCCTAACCACTAGGCTATGGACGCTGATTGTATGTCCAGAGGTTCGAAACCGGTAAGGAAGATCGTAATTCCACTGTAGGCGTTTGCCACCTGTATCGAACATTACTAGTTCTGTTTTTGGTGACATATTTTGCCTTACTCTAGAGATCAAACATGATGCTAACCAACTCGAAAATCATTTGTGATTCCTAAAGCCGGATCTCATAAGAGATACTTTGAACAGACTTTATGTTAATGCAATGGAGGTAAACGACAAAGGCAAATGAATATATATAAATGAAAATCGTAATGAGTTGGAAAATCAAGAACAGTGAAAAAACTTTCAGCCTCCACCGGGATTCGAACCACGGGCCTCCCGCTCTGTACGCGGACACCCTAACCACTAGGCTATGGACGCTGATTGTATGTCCAGAGGTTCGAAACCGGTAAGGAAGATCGTAATTCCACTGTAGGCGTTTGTCACCTGTATCGAACATTACTAGTTCTGTTTTTGGTGACATATTTTGCCTTACTCTAGAGATCAAACATGATGCTAACCAACTCGAAAATCATTTGTGATATATATATATATATTTGGGTGAAGTACTTTATCCTTAGAATTATCATGTATGATATTTTGATGTTTTTTTTTTTGAGGTATCGTTAAGTATTGCTAGGGAATAAAGACATTTCCCTGTTTCTTTGTTCAATAACGCTTCATGATGCCAGTGTGTAACTCGACGACTTTTGTCATAATATATTTTATTAAACCATGACTAAATTGGGCAAACCTAATTTTGATATTTTATCAATGCATAGAGTTAGAGTTCCATGCCTCTTGTCAGTTTACAAATACGTTAAAATTGAAAATCCGCTAAAAGACTTGATACGTTAATTCTTCGTTATTATATTTGTTGTTGTGTAATCATGTAATTTATATCACATTAAATCAGAAAATATCATATTAAATAAGAATATATATAATTTTTTTTTGACAAGTTGACAAGTTATAAACAATCGCGTTTTATTAACAATTAGAAATGAAGACTGCCAGAGATGTTGTTATTATCAACATTTATTTTCAATAAACGTTGTTTTGTAAGATGAATGTTGAGTTATGTGCTCATGGAGGAGAACAAGTTTCTACAAATAAATGCAGACAAATAATATATCCAAATAATCTCTATTCACTATTTGAGTTGATTAAGTCATTTTTCTCCATCAAAATCTCCGTCTTTTCATTCAAGCCGTCTTTGGAAAAGTTTGTGCAATATAATAACACGACGGCAAATGCCATTATGGTTTACGGTACCACCAGTACAATCTACAGGGGTTGGAGTGTGGGGGGGGGGGTGGCGGTATCAAGAACCGAAATGAAAACAACCACTCAATCGCTGTAACTGGCCGTCGGTCATAGGCCAAACTCATACCCCCCCCCCTCCCCTCCCCAAATAAAAATAAGAACGTAGGTCAAATGGAATCATGTTACCGCCTTAAGCTTACTGCTATTAGATAATGTGCAGTGCATACACACCCTGTATAAAGGAAACCTTTCAAAGAGTTTACTATTGAGATTTATCATACTGTCCAGTTCTCATTAATTATTACCATGCACGTATATTCTTAGATAAGGCTGACAGGTATCTTGATCTTATCTTGTGTGAGTGCCGTCCACCCTCTCAAGTTCAACTGTGGCGATTCTGGGGCAAAGGCCATAAAGATAATGCAAAAAAAGGAAACAAAAAGTAATAACAACACCAGTCTAATTATTAGAATAAATGGACTATATGTGACCCCCTGACCCCCCCCCTTCTAATCGAATTAGCTATAGTTTACTCTAGATCTACACATGCAGTGTATGAAAATAATAATACTAATTATACTAATAATGATAAATATAATAATAATAATAAATATAATAATAAATGTCATCATTTGCAGCCACCACATTGTTGAATCCAATTCCATCACCAGCCACAGCATGCAACTCATACACAAGATTAAGGGTCACATCACTTGCACAACCACTAATGTCATCTATATCTTGTATAGTTTGCGGCATCCAGTATGTTGGCGCATCCAAAAACACCCTCAAGAAGCGATTCTATGATCACAGATCCACAGTCAACACCAGACTGAGACCCCAGTTGGAGAACACTTTAACCTTCCCAACCATACCATTAACGACATGTCCCTACAGGGGATTGAATCCTTAGGTAGCCGTCCTGACCTAGTACGAATCAGCAGAGAGAGGCTGTGGATGCAACGCCTTCGCACCATTCAACCTCATGGGCTCAACATTCAGGAAGGACATGACTACCTTTTCTTCTGTCCCCCTCCTTCTCCCCTTGTCCCCCCCCCCATCACTTCTCTTCTCATAGCTCGCTTACACCTTTTTTTCTCCACACCTTTTCTGTCTTTGTCCTTCTCCAGTTTATTCCCTACCCCATTCCCTTAATCCTCTCTTTGTCCCTCCACTGTTTATCTCCTTCCTCTCCTCTTCCCCTGTTGGTTTCTTTCTTTCTTTCATCCCTTGTCTACTAATCCCATTACATCTGTCTCTTTGTGTTCACCATGCTCATTAACCTGTCTGTATTCTGTGCGTGTTTTTGTCCCTTCTGTTACTGTTACTTGTCATTTAGCCTTTGAAGAAGATCCTGCTAGGATCGAAACGTCAGACCAACTTACTTTTAAACAATAATAAATATAATCAGCAGTCATTTTTACGACGCTTAAGAGACCACAAATGTGGGAGAAGCCAGTAAGGGCTTATGGATTACAGCTCACAAGTCTGGTGGCTCCGAATTCAACATCTTAAACTCACATTTGGAATCTTTTCAATTTATCAATCCCGGAACCTCCCGATTGCTAAGCCTCATTGCTTCAAAATGCCACCGACTTTATCGACTCGGCCACAGCAACGGTTATAGGCCTATATACCGGCGTATATGTGTGTATTTATGTGTGTATATATGTATTTTAGATCCTCACTGCAAGCAGGAACTCGCGAAGAAGCCTCATTGGCTTATCAAAGCCGCAAGCTGACCGAAGTCAGTCTCTTAGATTCATATTTAACGTCCATGATTATGAATTGTCAACAACTCTGTAACTGGACGGCATACATTAATGACTCGAACTGGGGACCTTATGATTGGACCGTATATACCGTATATAGGCCTTCGTCAGTTCGCATGCAACCGTCGACACGATGTCCAATAGCAGAGTCAGCTTAAAGGTTAGAGTTGCTTTTAGCAGCATTATTATTCATGGCCAGTGGCCAATTTTATTATGTCAAACTAATCACATTATGATAAGATATCATTCTAAGAAACTATATATTAAGTTAAACATTTACTTATCAATACCGTGTTTGTTTACTTGTCCACAAACAGCTATTTTTAGGAAAGATCCTCTTAAACAATGGAAGATAACGACGAGACCAATTCAGAAAATGGACAATTTAATTTTCTCGAGCCTTTTTACCTATATATCTATTTTAAGAACCGTGTGCCATTGCACTCCTCGTTTTAAGGATAATCAGCAGCGAGGTATCACATGATGAATATTCATTACAAATATGACGTATTTGAATCGTCATGCTGCAGGACCCGCCCACATTGGAGTAGAGATAATGCACAAGACGGTAATGCATATCCGGACAAGTGCATGAAATAGGAAACACAATCGACGCATGTAAGGGTACGAACCGTCAACACTAAGTAACTTGAGGGTCCTCCTTAACATCACTATATAAATATATTATCACCTGCCTGGGTTTCGAACGGTTTGGTCGTGTTTAAAGGTCTCTTCAGCTGGGTCTTTGGTAACAAGATTTAATGTAAGGTATTTGTTTTTAATATTGTATGTATGTATGTTGATATGTTAATGCTGTATGTATTTGAAGCTTTTGCCTGCATGTTTATAACCGTAACAGAGGATTGGCTGGCGATGCATGGGCGGTTCAGGGGGTTCATTGAACCTTGGGTTCCAAATGTCCAGAGGCCCCCAACGGTTGATAGGCAACGTTTCAGTCAACGGTTCACAACTGCCAGTCGTTTCTTGTTTTCATGCATAATGGAATGATTGCCGACATGCATTTCGTCTAAGCATGACTAATTTGATTAACAAGTGTTTTTGTAATTGAAAAGTTCACAGTTGACCAGTGATCACTTGATCACCTATATTCACTTCATTCTCGTTTATCGTGAACAGTGCATCCAACCTGCTAATTGATCGTAATTATTCACTTGCCGTAATTAAATAATAGAAATATACATAGCATTTTCAATATCAGGAATGTATACATGAAATTGTACATTATTTAACAATATCAATACAATAAATACAACATATATATACTGGTTTTGCATATACTTTTAGGCTGAAATATTTTCGTGGACTGCTGGAGATCGTATTGCTTCAGGCACACTATAAATACTTACGATACAATGTACAATATACGTGTATGTACTTTCCTACTAACAAAACGGTATTTGAATCTCTACTTATATAATATTGTACTCGACCACGTCTTTTTCTTCCCCTCGCAGAACACGAAGTAAGATGAGTTTGCAACGATTTGCAGGAAAAGTCGCTGTACTGACTGGTTCAACTCAAGGGTATATATATAGCCTATATATATATATATATATATATATATATATATATATATATATATATATATATATATATATATAGGCTATATATATATATATATAGGCTATATATATATATATATATATAGGCTATATATATATATATATATATATATATATATATATATATATATATATATGAAGAAGTGACCTAAAGGTCTGTGTGATAGACTAAATAGAACTAGATAAGCTTCAGATGCTTAAAGGGTCATCCCCCTCCACCACCCGCCCCGCCCCACCCCACCCACCCCCACCTCTCCACCTCCACCCACCCCCAAAAATAAATTGGAATAGACAAACTTATCGAATGTTGCTCATCCCTCCCCCTCCCAGAAAAAAACACAAATCAAAACAACACAAATGACAATTTGGTAAGATATTTGGTAAAAATTGTTTCCTCGTAAAATACTATTTAATGTAACCTAACACGATTCTCATAAAAAGTTTTGTTTTTATTTTTTTTAATACGTTTAATTTTGTTACCAGAATTGGATTGGCAACGGCACAAAGATTAGGTCGAGAAGGTTGCAAGGTAGTGGTGAGTAGTAGAAGAGAGAATAATGTGCAAGAGGCTGTAGACCTGCTCCGAAAAGAAGGAATAGAGGCGTCTGGGGTCAAATGTCATCAGGGTGCACCGGAAGACAGACGCAATCTTATTCAACATGTAAGTGAATGTTTGCAATGAGTAATGTCGTACGTTACACCAAATACTTTACTCCAAAAGGGTCTGTGTGGGAGGGGGGGGGGGGGGTAGAGGGGTACACACATACACATACATACACACACACTCATACACAAACATAATATCAATATATATATATATATATATATATATATATTACCCAATTCTCCGGACAGCTGTAACATACTTATATAATTTATTCACAGGCGTTGGACACATTTGGCGGCTTTGATTGTGTGTTCATGAGTGCGGGAGTAAATCCCCATATTGGACCGTTACTAACAGTAAGTCTCAAGAAATATATCGATTAGTCTTCGTGAAACAACATCTTTATTTGTTAACTTATATGACAATTATTGTAAAGGATAATGTTTCAATACGTTGTAAACGTTTTTGTGAATCATAGTACGCTTATGATAATTTTATGATTTGTCAGAAAACTACAAAACGTAAAATTGCTGTAATTCGATAATTTATTCATTTTGTAAAATTTCAAAGAGATTTTTAAGGCGTAGAATTATCTTATATAAGACCCATTAATGACCTGATAATTACCATTCCTGTGGTGACAAAAATCTATGCTGTTATAGGTCTTAGTTCGATCATTTGCTATTATGTTTAACTGAGAAGACACGAAAAAATGCAAACAGTTCTTTGCTTTGGCTGGGTAAATGTACATTTTACCTTTACGAATTGCAAGACATTAAGGACAGCCTATCTACTTTCAACCTTGTTTCCATTTTCTCTCTTTTTTTTCGTCTTCAGGTAAAAGAAAAGGAGTTCCAGAAGGTAAAAAAAAAAAATCCGCGAAACATTATCTTAGAATCATGCTAACAAGTAGACGCTTAACCGTGGTTTTCTAACTTTGAGCTTAAATCCAGAATGACGCCCTCAGTTTACTGCAGAATCTGGCTCCTGGGGTTTCCCTTTGTATGTATAAGGTTGCTCATTATAATTTCCAATTCTCTTTCCTTTATATGATTGCTTGTAATAAATTGGCATACTTTAATCTTTTTGTACATATTAACGTAAGTGAACTTTTCTTTGTTACAATTCAAGATATCTGATTCCTTTCACAGGTTTTTGACATCAATGTTAAAGCCAATTTTATGTTTATTCAAGAGTGTATGCCACACCTAGTCAAACGCGGGTAAGTTTACATATATGCATTCAATACAATATCTTAAGTGAATGTGAGTGAACTACCCATTCGCCACCCCCTCCCTGCCATCTCATTAGTCATCATATTAATAATTTACGGTCGACCACTGTGGAAAATGTTGACCACAGAAGGCTACAAGGTGTATAGCCACTTGGTTCGAAGAAGTTCACATCCTAACTTTCCCACTGTCCCATTGTGCCACCCCAGCCAATAACATTGTACAGTTATAATTATAAAGCAATTTGCTGCTTTTCTTGATTATTTTTTTTCGAAACGTATGCTCTGCTAGTCATTCCAGTCAACCGCAAGAAGCCAAGTCGGTCTAGAAGTCGATCAACATCCCTCTTAAAAACATAGTGAATGTACGACATGAAATTATTTTTCACGATTAGAATTTCATGCAAAACTTTAAAAAAAAATCATCAATTAAAATTTAGTAGGTGTAGTCGGGTTGGATGGGGGAGGGCAGGGGTGTTGATGTAGGACGTGTTCCTTCCACCCCCTAATTTTTCCCCGTGATATGCATTTTGTACAGGTGAGGTTTTGCACTTTGAAACATTTTGCCCCTAAACTGTTTGCCTGCCCTCTACTCCCCCACAACATTTTTAATGTCTGGTGCCGTCCCTCTAGAAAGACAGAATTATAGACAGCTAGATAGACGTTTATAATTCATGCAAGCTGATGTTTTCCAATCATAGGGGTGGCGCTATTGTTACTAATGCAACATCTGCGGCATGTGACTTTGGGATGGCGTTTGTCGGTCAGGTAAGGTTGACGAGTTTATCATTAAACTGAAATATTTATATTTTGCAGACAATTCTTTAGCTTTCCCCTCTCGTTTTGATCGACATCATCTACGAAAACTTTGTACCCATATAGAAGTTATTCTAAAGCAACTGTCAATACTAATTAATTTGACAAACTTTGACATTATAAGCAAAGACATGTTTTTCGAAACACAAGATAAGAAAAGAAGCGTAAATAATAACGACAAAAATACGGTTTTAAATATTTGTATTAACACTGATGAACCTGCGATATTACTTTAAAATTTAGTTAAGCCCTTCCCTTGATATGAAGAAAGCATAACATCGCCAATGGGTTAAACAATGCCCATCGGACGACAGGTCCCCTTTAAAATGGTTTACTATTAGCGCTGTTGTACTGTACTTAAATCCCATATAACAGCGATGTAGATTATTAAAGGGATATGCCGGTATAGCTGAAGATGATTGCTGGATAAAATGATAGAAATATTCGGCAATTTACAGCAATTCAGCAGAAAATGTTTTTATCATAAAAATCAATTTATTTTATTTTTTCACAAAGGGGAAAAAAAATTCTAGAAATAAGTATTGCATGATGAAATTCTAAATACGGAAAAACCTTGACAGTTAAGCAAACATTCCAAATTTATCAAAGAATAATCAACTAGAATATTACAATAGTAAAATAAAGCTTCTGAAGCACATTAACGGTTATGACATCACAGACTACGCACTGTGATCCACTCCAGGGAAGAATCGAGGGTTTGGCGAGTCAAAATAAGGTTGCATTCAATCAACCCATATTTTGAGTTAGGGACAAGATGTTGAGAAAAGTTTTTTTTGTTGAATTTTAACAATGTGATATATGTTTCTTTGCCACATAAGTGGCACATTCGTATCTACCACCGGAAAGTCCCTTTAAAATGAATACTACTACTACTACTAAAACAAGAGGAAATTAAACAAAAAAATTAACAATTTTCAGTTGACAATTATAATTCGCAATAAAAGGATACATATTTTGTCTTTAATTTCAAGTAAGTTTATATTAGGTTTTTGCCTCTCCTTTGCCTCATTTTCCAGGATATTAGACTATATACCATCAGTAAACTCGCATTAGCTGCAATGACGAACCAGGTTGCCAGGGACTGCTACAACCAGAATGTTAGAGTCAACTGTGTCCTTCCGGGAATAATCAAGACACAATTTGCAGAAGGAGTAAGAGAAATAAATGAAAACCCGTTTCTTTTTTTAAGACTGTAGCTTCATTTAATTATCTATTAATAACTCGATGAACAAACGTTAAATGCGACGGTATACCCCTCCCAATTACAACCATTTCCTCTCCTCCCCCCTCCGCCCCCTCCCCTCCCCTCCCCTCCTCTGATTTGACCACAACTGTACAACGGATATGTCGGCTTATCTATATTCAGATGTTGGAAAGCCAAATCTTCGAACAAAGATTTGTGTACCTAAACTTGAAACTGAAAAACACCAATTAATTACTTTGGATATATTAAGCGCAGCCCTTTTCTGTATTCGTTTAATTTTCAATTTCCTGACGTCATTACACAAAGAAATGGACTTGTTATTTATGGACGCTCACGTGTTTTCTCTGCATTTACAGGGTGTGGGTCAGAAGAGTTATTTGGACCACTTGGCTGCATATGGAATCAACCGAAATGACTTAGCCGCAGAGTAAGTTTAAATGATGGCTACGGCAAATAATAATATGCTGTTAACAAAGCCATACGCCTGCTACTATGTCCAGGGTGAATTACTATAACATTTGTAACTTTCGAGGAATGCCCCTTTAATTAATTGAAGCGACTGGGACGATATAGCTTTTATATACACAGACCGTTAGGTCAGTTTTCTCAGATGCAACACAAAACTCAATGGAACAAGTAAGACCTTTATGGCCTGAAATGACATGTATTACAATGTTTTAGAATTTGTCAAGGACGAATGGCGTTAAACAACATCCAAGGATGCCTCTGTTGCTTATATGAAGGTGAACGAACATGATTAGGTTATCAGATAATTATGAGAAATGATAAAACAATGGATTAACATTAACATTACAGTCCTACATTGCGGAGTCGACGTCAGCGTCAATTCGGCATTAAAGGAGCTTTCCAGAGTTTCAGCAATGTTAAACCTGAAAACTTGATTTTACTATAGATACATTACTACCACAATTTTGTTTAAGATTTAGCCTTAAAGGAGCATTCACATGAGATTTTTTCTATATAAAGGTGAATATCTTTGAACTATTGAAACAAAACTATATCACTTACAATTCTGCTTCTTTTCTTTCTTGGACTACAAAATATGAAGACTAAAAATCATCCTTTTTAAGTAGGTTAGACACCAAAAAAAAAATAGTATGAAACGCGTACTACTATAATGTAGTCACATAATAATAAACAGGCACCCAGTGTTGAGAACTTTAGCCCTTTATACACACACGCTCATTGGACCTACCACGCTCACATACACACATACACACAGACTGACTCTGTGTGGCATCCACTTGTATCTACAAAGTTGACATGGCCGCTTTATATCACTTTGACATTTCATTAGTCTTAAATTTCAGCCGTTTGTACTTCAATCATTTCGTGTTCCTTTCATTTCTGTAGGTTAGGAAAACCCGAAGAAATCGGATCTGTGGTAGCTTTCTTACTTTCCGCAGACGCAGCCTACATTAGCGGGGAATGTGTTGCGTGTGCGGGTGGCATGGGTCCAATCTCACATGTATTTTAAATATACCATCGACACAGACGGAGCGATGCGGTAAACGAACTTGATAATGGTAAAAATGGAAGATATCAGTGTAAAGCAATCGTTCGTAATATACTATCTAACAACAAACACTGTATTCATCTTCGATAGCTAAATACATCGTCCTTACATACTAAGGAGACCAAGCAATCGTGGCCATGTTTTAAAGGTTCCTCATTATGACCCAACCATATGGCTATCCTTTATCCTTAAAACTATCACATAATTTAACAGGGTATTTTTAGAGCCGAAAAAAAAAATTGCTTGAGGACTTATTAGAATACAAGTCCACTGAATTTAAAATTCCCAATGCTGAAATAAGACCCTCATTCCGTCTCTTGTTATTCTAGCAATGTCATTTACATATTCTACTGTGTTCTTTGTAAAGACAGGTTCTCGGTTTACGCTTACGTTTTGATAATCACACAAACTCAATTCGTGATAATTTTCAGCATTTCCCCGTATCCGAACATTTCAATCTTCGTAGCCACTCTCTCAAAAAATCTAAAATGTATTTAATTGATCCTAACTTCAAATCTGTATCTGAACGTAAACGGAAAGAAATCGATAGGATCTTTCGTACTAAGTCTCACATCACCGTTCTCAAAAAAGACTTAGGCCCCCTCAACAACTATCAGTTCCACAAACTAATGTAATAGGCTCTTATATATAAATATAAATATATATATATACATATATATATATATATATATATATATATATATATATATATATATATATATATATATATATATATATATATATATATATATATATATATGTATATATATATATATTATATATACAGGGTTATAGCTAGGAGATTGTGAGTGCTGGTTAAATAAATTTGCGAAGCGTAACGAGCGTAGCGAGCGAAGCTCTCGCATCTCACGGCCGGGGGTCCAGGGGCCCGCTTAAAGGAATTGTCTGGTGGAAGATTTTGATACATTGTCCTTGTAGTTATTATTTTTCTCTTTCTAACCATGTAAAAATTGTCCCCATTCGACGTTTTCTTCTTGTAGAAATCTGGTTTTCAAATTCACCAGTTTCTCACCAAAAGTACCGTTTGTTCGAACGCTTCAATATGGTGATTGACGTAGTGCTTGCAGATAGGCAAAACAGGCGACTTGAAGTTAGCACTCCCAATTCCGCAGCAAATTAACTCACGTGTAAGCACATTGAATTGCCTCATATATATAGCGTACATACTCGCGAACGTATTACGATGCTCAGTTGGTGTACTTGTATAGCGTTTACCCATAGTACACTCACACTCAAACCACAGTTCATTAACTGTTCTTCGAAATCGCTGAAATAAAATTCACGGATCAAATTAACAGTAAAAGGAAACTTATAAAGTATTCGTTAAACCGAAAGATGAAACTTGGCGGGATCGATGTCATCGCAGAACTGTCCGATTGTAAACGTTAGCGTAGCCTATACACGCGAACATTCTTCGCGCTGGAGCTGGATACCGCGATGTATAAACAACGAAGAGCCTGCTGTTAAAACTTATCTTGTGTTACACAAAGACCACGAAACCACCGATCTACTACATATATTGCGGCTTAAGGAGTTTTTAAAATCATATCTAATTTATAAGAAATTTCACCGGAAATTATTGAAGAAATTGATCGAATCGTTGTCAGAGCAGAATATAGCACTGAGAAGCTTAGGCTTCGCAGAACTGTCCGATTGTCAACGTTTGAGCACAGCCTACATGCGAACATTTTTCGCGTTGGAGCTGGATAGCGCGATGTATAGCCTGAACAACTCAGAGTCTGCTGTTAAAATTTACCTTGTGTTACACAAAGACCACGGAACCACCGCTCAAGTACATGGCGGCTTAAAGAGTTTTTGAAAACATATCTAATTTTTAAGAAATTTCACCGGAAATTAAGGAAGAAATTTATCTGTATACAAACGCTGTTTTTGTTGTGATTACCGTATAGGTACTGTGCGGAGGGTGGGTTATGACGCAATCTGCTATGGCAGAGCTGACGTCACGTATTGTACTGTTCAAATCATATTTGAAATGTCTATCCATAACGATTAAAAAATCGTTTCTCTGTCAAACGCAACATTAGCGTTCTCATACTTTGACAACATGTTTGGAAAATTATTTACTAGTTTTTAAGGTAACTTCTTTTGGGCCACCAGACAATCCTTTTAAGGGTGATTTTTGCTACTTTTCAGATTTACAATTGGTAAATAACAGAAAAAGGTGACGTTATTATCATGTTTTACGGCAAGGGAAAGATAAATTTGTTACTTTTGTTGTATTTCACAAGCATTTTACTATTTTTTTGTGCCGGCCAGTGGACTGTTTATTCACTTCCAATGCCGGCCGGCAGGCGTGAGTGGCGGTTACCACCGGCCGCCGCCGGCCGGCGTGGCTATATCCCTGTTTATATATATATATATCTATCTATCTATCTATCTATCTATCTATATATATATATATATACGCACACACACAAATTGTAGCAACAACAGGCACTCCTGGGGCCCGGGCCCGACCTCATCACCGGGCGCATCAGCCTAGTTACGCAACTGTTCACCTCCCCCTCCAAAGAAGTATAAGTTGGCCGTGTGAACTATTATCAGTGTTCTTTGGTAAACAAACCACATAATATATTATGAATTGTTATCAGTTATTTTTAGATCTCTATATGTTCACTGCATGTTGTATATCAATGTGTTACGGTGAACAAGTATAATCATTAATATTGTGACGGAGGTAGAGATACATTCAAGGACACTTTTAATACTCTGCTCTATACAACTTGATATATGAACATAACCTGTTTAATTTTCGGTGAGTTTCGAATTATCTTTATGTTTTCTTCTGGGTAGTGTTTTTTTTTTGTGTGTGTTGTATTCTTACCATATTATGTAGATTAGCTTACTAATGTATGCTGTTTCATGATTGTGATTAAGTAGCAAGGGCGTAGGAACCGGGGGGCTGGGGGGCGCCAGCCCCCCCCCCCCAGTGAAAAATATGGGGGGGCGGAAGTATCATTCCGCCCCCCCCCCGCTCCGCAAGTCAGAAAACCCCTTTTTCATTTCCAAATGAGAAAAAAAATCTCATTTGGAGCACCAAATTGCATTTAAGGCCAGGTGAAAATGCAAAATTCTTTACAAAATGGAGTGGGAGTTGAAGTGTGCTATATTGCACCAAATTGCATCTAAGGCCACCTGGAAATGCAAAAAAAATCCAAAGGGGAGGGGGCAGCCCCTCCCCTTAGACCCCTCCCCCAGGCCGGCCATCAGTCTTCAGCCCCCTCCCCCACTCAAAAGTACCTTCCTACGCCACTGTTAAGTAGTATCATGTTAGCAGAGAAACAGTTGTTTGAATCCCACTGCATGGTATATAGTGGTCTAAGAGTGTAGGGCAAAATTACATGTTGTCATGTAACATACCATTACAGACCACTTTCATTAGGATGTAACACCTGTATAACATGCATGGTGTTTAGATGCTCGCCAGTCAAAATGAAAATAAAGTTAATATAATGTGTAGAGACTGAAACAAATGCAAGTATAGTTGGTCATATTAAGAACTTTATTATTTTACAATACAGCATTTGTAATACCATGTCCATTACAGAAAATAAACATTATAATAATAAAGACGTCAAAACAATTGAAGCTCAATGATGTCATATTTAGACTTGTCTCGAGTTTTTACCTTCCGTTTGAAGAAACCATTCTCTCAATGGAATAAGATATTTCTTAGCTGTTTAGAGAAGGTCAATTGTCTCTTGCACATAAACCAATAGTAATGATTAAGTTTGTGGCTCCGTTAACATGATCTTAAACTTGAAGATGTTGAAAATCTCAACAAATTAATAAACATTGACTGCTCTGACATTTGCTTCCTTTGTTGAACTACAACGGAGTGAGAAGGGGGGGGGGGGAGTCGTCAGTCGGGTGAAATCCGTTCAGTCGAAGGGAGGGGGTCCCATTTATATATATGTATATATTGAACCGGTATAATGACCAGAAATGCCTGTTATCAGGGGTGGGGTATGGTTGGGATGGGAAGGGAGGGGTGTAAATGTTGGAAGAAATATCGATTGTGGGGGAGGGTTATATGCACAAGAAACCAAGTAAACAGTAAAGACTGTTAAATTGCTTTAACCTCCAAACTTTATATCGCTACATATGGCTCTGAATGGGTGTGACCCTGTGCAACCTCTAGGTGGGGGTACTTCAATGGGGGAATGACCGGTATTACCCACCCCAAAAAACAATGAATAAATGTGTTCTTACCGGTCTGTATTTTTGCCGTTTAGTTGTTTTGTAAGAGCCGGACAGATACTTAAAAGAAGGAGGAAGGATATGAAGGGGATTGCCTGGAAGGCCTAGAGAGAGAAAGAGAGAGAGAGAGAGGGGGAGGGGGAGGGGAGGGAGAGGGGAGGGGGAGGGGGGAGTTTCTCAACTAGGGGTGGAAGGAAAAGAATAGATTAGAAAGTTAAACAAACAGAGGAGTAGACTTTTTATGACTGGCGTGGATTTTAGTGAAGGGGTCAGTCTAAAATGACACGGTCGTATTTAAAGACATTATCATAGTTGTTGGCTGAGGTTGTGTATGTAACTAACACGAGGGGGAGGGGAGTGCGGGGGGGTAGGGGTAGGGGAGGTAGAGTTAGCAGACTGAAGAACAAAGTGACTACTTTTTAACCTGGTGATTTTCAGGGTGTATGATAGGCTGGGTGGTGATTTTTGTCAAAGACATGCTTAGTGTTATTGGGCACAGGAATTAGAGATGTTACCATAATTAGGCTATATAAAGGTGGGTTTAAGTTTGGAGTAGGTATAGGGTTTTGGAGATCTTTAAAGGGAGGCGAGGTTGTTGCCAGCTGGGGGCTCATCTTATCAAAAGTAGGCTAACATCCATTAGACTTATTTGCTGGATTGAATGAATGCGGCAAGATTACTTTAAGTGGCAGTTCCATGTTGCAGGTAGACCTTCTTCTTCATATTATTCTTCTTTTACAGAAATAACTTATCTGTGAACAATGTCTCTCGAACGGTTCTTAGGGAAAGTGGCGATAATGACGGGGGCAACCCAAGGGTAAGAACATTAAACGGTGTTGATCACTGTCATCAACATTTGAATCACTGCTCACTGTAGCTAACGTCTGTGATTATACTATCAAGGCTTAGTCTTTATTAAAATTGCAAGTATAACGGGGGTGTGGGGGGGGGGGGTGGGGGCATATACTTAACTTTTGGCAAATTGTATAATCGTTGCTATATATAGGGCTGGCTCACTGAAAACATATGATTGGGAACAGCCAGTGCGGGAGGAATGTACGCCTGGTATTACTGTTAGTAATGTTTGTATATTGGGCTTTCAAAGGACAGATAATATTCGCCTATATACATAGACTTTGCAAAGTCCTATGGTTGGATTTGTTATCTCGGTTTCAAGGTCATGTTTACACTAAATATAAATAACGTCAGCTCATATACTTAACCTTGGTAACGTATGTTTGTTTTATAAATAGCAAATACATAAATATTAATAGGACCAGCTCACTGATCACCGCGATTATATAAGCAGTGTGTTGCCCGGTTTATCCCTAATTGTGCATGGTATTCACTGATTCAAGGTCGTGTTTGCACTGCCTTGTTAATCGCCGATGGCTCACCTCCTTGAACCTTGGGACAGGTGAATCGTCGCTATAATTAGGGCTTTATCACTGATAAGTACTATTAAATCATACAGAGTTGGATAGAAATATCCAACTGATTACACCAACCATTGTGTGGCGGTTTAAAAAGTAAATCCCATTCGTATAACTTCTAAGAAAATAGAATGTCATATTGACAAACCCAAGGTCATGTTTTCTTATATATATATATATATATATATATATATATATATATATATATATATATATATATATATATATATATATATATATATATATATATATATATATATATATATATATATATATATATACATATATATATATATATTAATATATATATATATATTAATATATATATATATACATATATATATATATTAATATATATATATATATATATATATATACATATATATATATTAATATATATATATTAATATATATATATATATTAATATATATATATATATATATATATATATATTAATATATATATATATTTGAAACAGTAAACAAAAATTCCCAATGTTTGCGATATAATCTTCTAAGAGACTGACGTAATAATAGTGTCACGTGAAAACGTGAGAAACTAATATCTTCAGATAAACCTACATTTTTAAAATCGTGATGCGCGCCATCGTAAAACAACCAACTAAATATTGGCAAAAAAATGACAAAATTGACCGAACATCTCTCCTGCTGAATTTCACCAAGGCACGAACAGACCTACACACACACACACACACACACTCATATAATACAAGCTTAAATACATGCATTTGTAAGGATGTCTTTATATTCATCCAAGGTCGTTTCACCCAGACGGTGGATGTACTCATATACCTGAGTGATGCGTTGAGATGCAAATCACAGAATTTGAACCAAGATTTCCAAACCATAATGCATGTACCCATACGTGTTGGGACTTACAAGTGTGCCTCCGAGAATGATTTGCATTGACTTCCTAGATAATTATTCGAATCATATCGTTGTGAAGTCCGAATTTTGAGTCGGCGCTCAGCGATAACTATTTAGTATATTTCGAATAGTCATTCTGTAGTGATAGGAATTGATCACAGACCTCCAGTATTCGAGCTCGGTCTTCCAGAGCTGACCATTGTACTCAATTTATTTTCAGAATTGGTCTTTCCTCTGCTTTGCGAGTGGGAAAAGAAGGAGCAAAAGTGATCATCAGCAGTCGAAAACAGGCCAATATTGACCAAGCTGTCGATTTCCTTAAGAAAGAAGGCATCGAGGCCTCTGGTATAGTCTGCCATCAGAACAAGAAAGAAGACAGACGGCGACTATTGGAATACGTGGGTCTTTATTACAGAATCACAGAATTGTCTTAGACTATGCGATATATATATATATATCTATAAATATATATATATATAAATATATGTATTTATATATATATATATATATATATATATATATATATATATATATAATAGAGTCCATTACGTGACCTCCCAAACAATACAAAGGTCAAATGGAAAACATAAGACATTGAGGGCCTTTTTACAAGGTTTACAACATATAACAATGTACAAGACCAAATGGTGATGGCAGTTATTCTTGGCCTTTTGTGTTTATATGTAGATAAAAGAACAATTTGCCGAAGATTTCTTACAATATGGATTGTGTATTAAAAGTGACAATTTATCAAGCAATCATAACACAAGTGATTATCTTTCACAGGCAGTGGACACATATGGTGGATTTGACCACGTACTCGTCAATGCTGGCGCCAATTCTAGCGTTGATTCTCTCTTAACAGTAAGTTTTATAACCCAAATAGCTGGCTTTATATGAAGAAATGGACCACCGACATGTTAAGGGGGAGGGGGGGGGGGGGCGGGGGCGGGTGATGTCGATTGGAGGTAAGGGGAGGGGCAACAATCGTCGTTCTTATTCCCTAAACAATCCGACTTTGACTTTAAATGTACATGTAAGTTTAGTGGACTTTCCTCCATTAATGACATCTGCTTGCTTGATGACTAGCCACGTCCGGGAACCGGGCGTTCCTATAGTCACATATCACATGTTCACCCTTGGTTTATTTATACTGCATGACCGCGCATGGTACCTACCTGCAGCTAACTTGTCGCATATCGCCTATCCAACCATGGTGGCCTCATTCTGATTGCCCATTTCGTGGTGGCTATATATTAACATATCGTTTGACGTGCCCGCGATCGGCGTCTCATCACCATGCATGTCAGTTGTATGTGTCGCCTTAGTGACAATTCACTTATTATTTTGTCCGCCATCGGAGGCTTTAAATGAATGGTGGCCAGTCACGTGTTAACATGTCTACATGCAACATATATTTGACACAAAAAAGCCCCGGCTTTGTGTATATGTGCTTTTTTTTGTCATTCACAAAACTGTGCCTGCATGTTCGCATGCTATATCAGGACCAAGTCAAGATTCGTATGTTGTATAATCGTTTTTATTGGCCTGATACATGTGATCGAACTTTGTTGAAAGCATTTCCATTTATCTTCACAGGTTACTGAAGAACAGTTCCAACGAGTGAGTATATGACGTCATCAGATATAGAAGCTATCTTTTAATTTCTGCAGTTAGCTACCTGGTTGAAGGTCCTAGGTGGGACGTGTACCAGTTTGAACGTGTTCAATGCAAATAGTAGTTAGACTACAAAATATGAAGTGGGGAAGGGGATGTTGGGGGAGGGAGATTGGGGGGGGTGGGGTGGTGGTATTAGTGACCTTAATCAATGTTGACAGAATATGACAGCTTTCACAAGTTGGCATAAAAAACATTACGTTAGCGCAACATTAAATAATTAGATGGCGCTCCTTCAGAAATAAATGATTCGAAACGATTAAGGAGGGGGTGGTTGCTTATCTAGAAAACTAGGGCCGTCTATCTACGGCTTTGATACTAACAACAAGTAGCATACTCCGTGTAGAATATATGAAAGTATTCCACTATCTCAGGTGTAATTTTATGGTGAATAACTGTGGCATATGATACAATGGATAGTGGGACACAGTTTCAGGGAATCGCTGTGGCAAATCTCTAGTTGACGTAACGGTTTTTCTTTAGTAATCAGTTGTTCGGTTAAAACGTCACAAAATCTCATTGTTATTCCTTTCTGAAGGGGTTTACGCTGTCACGTTGACGTTGCGGGAGATCACTGTTGGTTTTTCATTCTACTTATAAGAAACGTTGTTAAAATCAATTCGTTGCCTATCCAACGTGAGTTAACCTTGAGAAAAACAAGTAAAGAGGGAATAATCAGCGGACAGGAAAGTATGCAACGTATTAGTACAGGTGGTATATCGATAACTTAAACGAAGGAAACGGCAGAAAGAAAAGTAATTAATTTTCGGTTTGTTCATCATCGTTATCGTCGTCGTCATCGTCGTCATCGACGACATCGTCATCGTCGGCATCGTCATCACTGTCGTCATCGTCGCCGTCGCCGTGATCATCGTCATTGTCGTCATCGTCATCCCCGTCGTCGTCATCGTCGTCGTCGTCGTTATCGTCATCGTCGTCATCATCGTCGTCATCATCATCGCCATCATCATCATCATTACGACGCTGAAGCGACAACGAATGTGGGGCAAGCCCGCAAGGGCTTATGGATTTCAACTTTCACGTCAGGTGGCTTCCAATTCAACAATTTAACACAAATTTTAATACTTTTTCAATTTAGAAATTCATTTCAGATGGGAAAACCGTTGATTGATCTTGGGACGACAGGCCCACCTTACTATGAACCCGGAACCTCCCGATTGCTAAGCCTCATTACTTCAAATGCCACCGCATTTGTCCACTCGGCCAGAGCACCGGTATATATTTGTTTATCTACAGTAGTGTTTGTTTGTTTTTCGACAGACCTTCAATACTAACGTTAAATCCGTTTTCCAGTTCATCCAGGAATGTTTTCCATTTCTTAAGGAAAGGGGGTAAGTTAATTAAATTTGTAATCTCTCAAGACACCACCATTTTTTATTTTCAAAACATGACCATTAAATACTGCAGCCACTAACAATTCATTACTGAGGCACTTCCCTAGAATGGTAGTTTAACCCCCCCCCCCCCAACCCTCCTCCTCCCCAGGGCATGGAAGGGACTTGTATACTAATGCACACTGTCCGTAATTGGATTCGTTACGTCAAATGACGTCATTCTGTCAAGTGATCAAACCAAAAAACGTTTTTCACACCTAGATTTGATTTTTTTTAGTTTTTTCAAAGTTGTTGAAAATTTGAGCACCAAAATGCAAAAGAAAAAGAAGAAAACAAGGAAACCAACCAAAAAAAGAGGTCCATCGAAATAGCGAAATGTCGTATTCTCCTTGTTATGACAAGACTTGAAAGAAACTTAGACTTTCATCAAATAAACATATATGGAATATGGAATTTATATGGAATTTATATTTCGCGTTACTTTCATGATCACTTACTTATCATCATTTCTTTTACAGAGGTGGATCTATCGTTGCTAATTCGTCATTTTCAGCTTACGACCCCATCATGTGCGTTGCAGATGTAAGTGTTCCCCCTCCCCATATTATTAGTACGGGAGGGGATTGGGCAGAAGAATGTGTGGGGAAGAGGAAAGAGGGAGAGAGAGGGGGATTAGAAAGACGGTGCAAAAATGCGATAAACTGTAATTTGGAACCCAACGAGAGAGTTACCCAGGGTATCGTTAGTCGAAAGGTGGAGTGTACGGTAAAGTTTAAGGGCCAGATTTGTCGGCAGATTCCCTTACATCATCTCTTCAACTAATAACATTTAACATTACTGGTATATATGGACCCAGCTATACGCAGCTAATACGTGGTATACGGTCGAAGGGCGGGCCGGAAGACGGTGGTGGGGCTGCGGGAGATGGTAAACATACCCTTTCCCCCAGTTTGAAATTTTGGAACTTTTGTCCGTAAATTGATAATTCTCTACGGCTGCAATGTACCGCTAAAAGGCGCACAAAACTCCGCACGAGATAGCTCTAAAATAGATGACGCTCTTTATCATTTTCTTCTCCTTCAAATCATCTCATTTTTGAACGTTGGTGTGTTCAACTCTACAACACTGAACTGAATGTGTTTGCAATGCAAATACATATTTGCAATGCCATGACATGAAAAGAATACTTTGGAAGTCATTTGTCTTGTCAAAACAATAACAAAATTAGGCTATGGTTTTATCTATATAGCTATTTTCACAACAGAGACACCTAGAACTAAATTTATAATGTAACTTAACTGTATTGGTAGAATCAGTATAAGTTGTCATCAACAATATCTTTGAGCCTAATTTTACACTTTTACTGACAATAACAACTAGAAATCGATGTGCTTGCTATAGCAATAATTCGAAGACCCTCGTTGGAATGCAAAATAAATTCACAATTTAATTTGCGGTACGTTTTGCTAAAGAGAAATCATGTATAGTCTGCTAGTTAACCACACATCACAGGAACGTACAAAACCTGCATTATTGCACAACTTCTGTGTCATCATATCTCATCGCAAATAAACACTGGATGTAAATTTAGGGTTCAACTTGAAGGACGCCACCAACAGAATTTTATACTCTAGTACATACTGTACATTATCTCATTCATTTAGTAAAATGTTTAACGAAGTTTGTGGCCCTATAACGTTCCCACATCTACAGGAAAAATGTAATTCAACTTATTATTATAAACGATTAATACGGCTTAACATATGCTGTAGGCGTAAGTGTCGCCATGTTGCTGATTTTAGTAACAGCGTTCAAAAACCGTCGGGCGCCCTCCCTTGTACCTCGTATCTACACTGCAACACTGATTTCAAATGAACAAATTCATTTATTTGAGGCCTGCGAGACACAAGGGTTCACCCTGGGGTACCTTCCCATCAAATTTGAAGAAATCGGACCGGCCGTTTAGGCACAAACTGGTAAAAACAAATACACACTCAATTTCAACAACTCCCACCCACCCACCCACACACACGCACGCACACACACGGACACATTTTGACCCCTCCCTCAGTCGTGGACTTGCGGTCACCTTGGGGTACACCACCATGGGTGACCACCCGAGAGTAGTTATTCAGGAAAATTAACCATTACCATGGCAGCTGTTGCTATGGCAACTAACATAGTTGTATATGGTCCAACTGGCAAATGATCTGCAATATTTCATCCTCCCTATGGGAGCGATGAGAAAAAATCTCTTTCGCGTTGTTGTGAACTCGTTCTACGTCCATGTAAACCCATGGTGCGTCCATGTAACTAGTTACTATGCGTCGATGCGTTATATCTTGTTACGAGAGTATGCGTTGATAGGCCTATAATCTTATGATCTCTTAGTACAATGTATTTGTATGATATAATTAATCGCGTCCATATGAGTGGTTAATACGAGAAAACCCTTTATGTTATCTCTATGTCCATAGACTTTGCGGTTGTATGGTATAAGCAAGGTATGCTTGATATCAGTGATTCAACAAGTGGCGCGTGATTGTTTCAATAACAACATCAGGGTCAACTGTGTCACCCCCGGAGGAGTCGAAACGCCTTTTCTGAAAGGGGTAAGAATATCTTATAATTATCATGGACAAACAATCGAGTTAAAGACTGTACGTAAACTTGCATGTTATACACTGAAAACAAAAACTGATACCTAAACTATACTTTTCAGTATTATATCTATATATGGGAATCTAATATAGTGTTGATCATTTCGAAATGCATTTTAGATGATTGTTGCAACTACTGTATATTCAGTCGATTTACCAATAATAACTTATTATAGTAACACAATTTCGAGTTTCATATTGACCAGTATGTATTCTTCCTGTAGGGTGTATCCAACAAAATGGTCGACGCCTACGGATCACTATCAGGTGTTGATATGCCTAACGAGCCAGCAGGACGGTAAGACTTAAATGTGTAAAACTGGAAATTTTAAAACAGAGACAAAACACCCACGGTGTGCCCCCACCCGACTCCCCCCCCCCGACCTCTTGATTTACATTACGACACACCATATTTCTAACATCCACTGTTGCAATCATTACAATAAGCAACATCTCTGTTTTACTGTATACAACGAAACGTTCTAAAAAGAAAGTGAAAGTTTGATATACGTATGATATATACGCTAACGTGACATTTTGTCAAAAACATATTCAAGTTATTTAGTTGCTGCTTTTATCCTATATATCTTGACAACATAGGCTATGTCAAATACGTGTAATTTCTCGAGTGTCAAGGTACACTTACATGATATCTTGACAGAACTGGTCAACCATTTGACAATATGTCCAAGTAAGGAACATTTTGTTGAGTTACATATACGAACAACACATTTTGACAAAAGTGGTGCAATTGGCGATTGGCTGCCGTGGTATATACTGACTTTACCAAAATGTCAAGAACACGATAGTTTTTGTAAAAAGTGGCAAGTTACACTGAAATGAGCATCTCGATCAAAAAGGCATCAAATTGTCGAGATGTCGTGTTATACACATACCTGCACTAACACGGCAAGTCTACATAACCCGTTTGTACCGCGGCCAGAAGCAATTGCCCAACAGTATATGTCTGTTGATTATTGATTAAGTATGCATATTTGTTCTTTACTAATATACAGCTACGGCCAACCTGATGAAATTGCATCCGTGATTGCCTTTCTTCTCTCCAACGATGCCTCTTACATGGCCGGACAAAGCGTTATTGCGTCTGGAGGTTTCATTTGTACCAGAGCAATGTGATTACGTCATCATAAATATTCAAGGTGGGGAAGTTGGGGGGGGGGGAGGAAGGAAAGGGAAGGGATGTAGAAACTAAAGGGTCGGGTCAAAGTTTCCCTTTAATTTTGATTGCCGGGTTGGCAGAAATTGTGTAAACTTGGATTTTTACAAAAGGCGATATTGTTGCTAATTATGGATGTGTATACAACATTTTAAAGGGGATAGATACAACTCAGAGCTGTATTCCCGATTGTGTACATTGTGTACACATTGCATACACAGGAGTAGAGGTGTCGCCAAGAACCTGCGCTTATGTCCAGGGAATATTCATGAACACCAGCAGATGGTGAAGCTAAAGGAAATTGTTGGGCTAAAGTCCCCCCCCCCCCCCCTCATCTGGGAAATGTAGACGTATAAAGTTAAAAACCGTGTCAATGGTTGGTTAATTTTGTTTCCATTTTCATTCATTCTTGTTCTATACATATCACTCTTACCTTCATGGTTATAAATATCACATTGAATTCGACTTCGATTTGAAACCAACTTGGTATTGATTTGTGAACCGACTTCTGTGTCCACGGGAGATCTATAAGGGCTGACACCCCACACCACCGTTTCTCGAATGTTTACGCCCGTGATTATGAATATCTCTAACCTACATTTCATGTTTTGCCTTAGTTTGGTCATTGATTGCAGGATTCATGGTTTCGTTACATTATGGTTGGCTTTGACAAATGACCCCCCGGACCACACCCCTTCTTTTTGGGAAACCTGGATCCGTCTTTGGATCATGATTGATTATCCAAAACACCAGGAGCTTGCTTGGAAGGTCATATTATTCATAAAAGTGGTTCAAGGTGTGTCTTACCGTTCAAACAGCAACTCCCATCAATGGGTATTATTTTATACTTTAAAAGGTTTGCTTGTTTTCTAGTGCCTTGTTCTGATTATTTACCGGTTTCCGGTTTAATATACTCTTAATAAAAGAGAAGTAAACGTAGTTTATAAACGTGGAAGTAATGTCCATTATCAGATGAACAGCCTAAGTACATGTTTCGACTTTCTATTCGTGTGTTTTCCAGTACTATATATAGGGCTGGCAACTCGTGTGGTTTCTGTACCCACTGAAGATTGAACAAGTGTGAAACAGACGGGCGTATTCTCATTATTGTCATTGTAAATGAATTACTTTTGCTACTAAATGCCTGCTGCTTTTGAGTAAAATTCTGCTTAAATACTGATAATTAATTGTTAGCACCATTTGAAAATTTACATTAATTAAAAATCAGCGTTAACCATATTTTATGGCACATATTGTTGTTCAGTCTCTTTGTTTTTCTGGTAAACTCAGTCGATCTGGTACATAATGGAGCTTGTGTTTTGATCGGGTGGGTTTAGAAATCGTTATTTACAGTAGTAGGTAAACGCCACTATTAATGCGGCCATGGGTGAAGAGAGGAGGAGTGCGGGTGTGGAGGTGGAGGTGAAGGTTGTTGGATAGTTACTTAGCGCCACCAAATAATCTGTTTACGATATAGTTAGATATATGTTAATTTATGCATACCCTAATTTGAATTTTTGGTATGTGCTATGTAACATCTACCAAGGTTTCTTGGAGAACACTTTCTTGATAATAAAACACAATGCATTAAGTTAACCGTTTAGACGGACCTATTGCATTAGTGTTGTCAATTAAGTTTCCTATAAGTTTGTTAGGTTGTCCCGGGACCGACACAACAAAGGTGGGGGACTGTAACTGGAATGGAGCCTAGCTGCATGTGTACCGTCCTTTGAGACTGGTCTAAGCACAGACCGAACCAAGTGTAGCAGCTGCAGCTTGTAATATTGTTTGTGTATAGGGATGAAAGCGATAACTGACAGGGAGGGCAAACCTCTTTAGTGGCAATACATTAAAGACTCCAAACCATAGCAAATAGGATGTGTGTGTGTGTGGGGGGGGGGGGGATATACATTACTGTCCCCTACTTAGAAGTGCATGTGTTTGTGTGTTTGTGGTCTCCTCCCCTCCCCTCCAAATCGACACCCATGCATGTATGCAGCTGTGTGCTTCTGAACATTATTTCCAATTGTGGGGCTTTACAGGCAGAAGGGTATAGCAGAGTATAGAAGTATCTAGTAGTAGCTGGGTATAATAGGATATAATATGGTATAGTAGTGTATAAGATAGAGCAGTAGGATACTGCAGGGTGTAGGTAATTATAATAGGATATAGTAGGGGATATGACGGGATGGGATACTAGGTTATAATATAGGTTGTAGTAACGTACGTACATGATAGTAGGGTAGGTCCATATTGTTTATGCTACGTACAGCTCTTCTCATAGTGTTTGATGGTGAAGTAAAGCTGCATTTTTCATTGCGTTGTAACATTTCATGACTGCTATGACCACATATATCTTGTAATATTCATATATGGATACCTCACCACCCTCCAGACGCGTAGCCAAGGGGGGGGGGGCGAAGCAGCCGCCCCTGAGCATATTTTTTGTGTATGTTTTTATGATATCGTTACTAATTTCAAGAGAGAAAATGCTAAAATGCAACTACAAGGCCTGGGAAGTGCCATTTCCAGCGATCTGGGAGGCATTTTCAGCCAACATATTCTACGCTTCGCGCCAACTCATGGTAGCGCTACGCTTAGATAGTTTGCAATGCCGTATCTACGGCTCTGATATATTCTACAGTTTCGCCCCTCCCTTGGCAAATTCCTCGATACGCGCCTGCCCACCCCCCCCCCCCCCAACTTTACAAAGAGATGTGATGACAACCACTTGACTGAGCGCTGAACATTTTGCGTTCCACAAACTTCACCATGCGTGTTGTATTTCTTTATTTGTTACCTTCTAAAAATTACACCGAATTAAGCCTGTGCATCGATTCAGATGCGATTTTCATGTATTGACTTATAACAGCTAACATATGCAGCAGTTTGAGTAGCAGTGGTTAGTTACGATACCACTAGCTGGCAAAGGTTCAAGTGGGGTTGCTATGGTTACGTTAGCAGGGCGAGTTTACTCCTTTAGGCTTTACAGTCAGTCCTCCTATATTGATTTCTGTTACTTGTTAAGTTGTTATGCCTACGTCGTTAATACGTCTGAACTGGACAACTGCTTGTGTAGAGATTGATCTCATCCGAGACTCATCGTGCATCTAACGTTTAACTTCGATATCACTTTCTCTGATTCGCCATTATATCCAGGCTGCGTTGTTTTGACTCTAACGTAAGGCATCACTTAGGCTACCCCTCTTACGTTAGCACGACTTGAACCCACGAAACCAAGTTCTCCAAATTAAGTGAATTCAGTCACAAGTCAGAGGTAAGTTAGGTCCTACGCCTACATTGTTCTGCGAAAGAAACACCTAACCTAAGCAAGGCCTGTGTTAGTTCTAACTTACAGAAGGGCTTAATTGGATTTTCGACATCTTTGGCTAGGATATTACAAACGGTGTGGGGTTCGCTATTTTAATCTAGGCAACTGTAGGCTTAGGCCTAAGCTAGGGACTTGCTCAGTCTACCTGCATAGAGATTTCGCTACGTTACGACAGGTCGAAGCAAACCTTTGCCTAACTTAGTATTAGTAATAGTAGTAATACAGTGAGGCCTAAAACAAAGTGGGGGAAAGGAGTAGCCTAAGACAGTTTGACTAGGCCTAGTCCCTAGCGTGAACTTGATTTTACCTGATAGAAGTACATAGGCCTATAGGCCATATCAATTTTTAGCAGGTGGCTAAAATTCTAAGCCAGTTAAATTTCTAAGCCAGTTAAAATAATTTTTGTTAGAAAAAACTTGTGTATGCCTCAGGCCTAATTCATTGTTTCCAACTTTCCATAGGCATATGCCCAGCATGGTATGGTAAAGAAGGTGGTTTTAGAGCACCTAAGACTTTTTAGTAAAATTTAATTCATTCAAGTTAGGCAAGACACCCAGAGAAAGTGTTAACTTAAGTTCCTATATTTTCCAGCTGGGTAATGACCTTTAACACAACATAAATTTGTTGTTAGTAATTAATGATGTTTTTAATTAAAACATATGTCTTCACCATTTTTCGTCCACCCATGTGGTATGTTAGAGCACCCTGGTGCTAATTTGGACCACCCTTTCATTGATTCTATTTCACCGACAGCAGATCTACACACATGGGTAATATGGTGGATAGAATGTGAAAAATTTGATTGCTCTCACTACAAGTTTGTGCTACAGATGTTAATTTGAGATGTTAAAGGGTGTGAAGACTCGCGCAAAAAGAAACGTCTAATGCCGGTAATTTGACCTAGTTTCGAATGAGGTGTAACAGAAGTATTAAACACTACCATCGAATCCAGAAATACACACACAGCTTGCTACCGTCGGTAATTAGACACTAGTGTATACAGTCAGTACATACAGCTGCGGTCAATACCCACAGCACAGTGTACAAACAGTACAGCGATGGACATCTCAGGCCCAGCTAAAGATAACAAGGTATCACGTTTCATTACTGTCTGCATTTGTAGCGACACGAACAAAACATCACTTGCCAGCAACAGAAAGTTAACTTTTTCAGATGACCGCACGCGGTTTGGGCGAGTCTTCAACGCCTTTAAGGTAGTTTTTGGCAGCAACAGAAAAGCTAATTGCATGTCACCAAGCTGTTAAATCTGCATAAAGTCTTCATATTAGGATTTTTATTGAATTGCAAACAATCCAACATCAAATTTTCAAAAGATACTGTGGTTTGGCGAACTCTTAATACCAATTCAAAATCCCAAATTTGGCACTGATTTAGTTCTGCAGATCTAATGAAGTTGATTAAGTGAATTAAGTGAACTGAGCTGTCAAAAATATGGAAACATGGTGTGGTTTGCAACCTTCCCTTTATTAGAGTGAAATAGCCACCTGACAGCAATTGTTTACTAAATATGTTTAATACTTAGTCAATTTCTCTCAGTTACGAAATTTCACTGAATGTAAATGAATACTTTTTATGCTTCAGAGTTCACCAAGCCCTTGAAATGCAGTCTATTAGGTTCAAAAAATATTTATGCAAGATGGCATCAAAGTGTAAATGCATTTATTAGTGGTAATTAAATTATTTGATGGAAATGATGAGGTGCACCAAATCCACTGTGCGGTCTAAAACCCGTAACTTACCTTAACTCATTAAATTTATAAGTTTCAGTTTTGATTGTCATTGCACCAGTGTCATTCGTTTGCAAATGAATTGCACAACTCTAAGTTAGTCTTTTCATCCAAAAATAGGAGCACACTGCCCATGATAAGTATTATATTATTGGTATGAAAACATTGGCTAGTCCTAAAGAATAAGCCTTAGGTTATAACTTTCACACAAGATTTGGTGTACAGTACAGTAGCCTGAGTAATCACAAATTAAGTTAGGCTCTAGGTTTACAGAGATATGAAAGTAATTGAAGATGTTAAGAAATAATTTGAGATAGAATTTAGATATCTGTATGCTACTTATTTTTTCCCAACATTTTTCTAAGATCAAAAGTCATCTGTCTGTAGCCTAGCTTCATTCAATTGAAAGTACTTTCCCCTTTTGTATTCCTATATATAGATTAATGATGGTGGAGTCAGACAATTCAATATCTCCAAAGATGGGCAGTGAAAAGAGGTGTATGTTATAACCTATATAATATGTGACAAATGCTTTAGTTTTCTTCTTGCATTTCCATTTGCCAAAATTAACAATTCTTTTAATGGGATGATTCTGTTAGTTGGTCAAGAAAGAAGACCACCTTCCATGACTTAATGCATTATATTTTGTTTTCCTTTCCTTTTGCTAATCAGACTATCAAATATGGATCCCAACCTACCACCAACGTACCAGCAACCATATCCTGCACCACCTGGTGTTCCAATGGATCAGCATTATAACGCAGCTCCATCACAAGTTGGATATGCACCACAAGCGACTAATGGACAACCTCCACCACAACAACAAGGTACTGTACTACCCATGAAACACCCAAGATCATCATCTATAAAACACTATATAACCAATGCTATTGGAATGTGTAAATACATTAAAAAAGGGACTTTCAATGAAGAATAAACTGAAACTTATTCTTAAAAGGGCCAGCTGTGTTTGTATTGTAAAGTCTCCTAAAACACAATAAATATGTGCATCCTTGTCTTGTTTCATTGGTGTTAGATCAAATGTTTCCTAACCCCCAAAGATTAATACATACACAACACATATCAACGATAAACCTATTAGAAGTTGCTTCATTTTCAAACATAAAGGAGGAAAATATGGCTACTAGCCATATCTATAAACATTTTTGGCTGAATTTGTGATAAAGTGATTAGGCTTGTGACCATGAGAGCTCCATTAGAGCATTTGAGACAATATGACATGCATCTAGTTCTTTTATGAAATTTTCTATTGATATCGTGAAATGATGTGCTATCACCTGTTTTTAATCTGCCAAACATGAAGCTTTAAGGAAACTTATTGTGTCAAATTTACAAAATTAAAAATTATTTATCTGATCAGATTGAAAAACCTACTATCAATTATGTGACCAGTAATGTCCATAGAGGGAGTAGTGTAAATCAAAGTGACGGTACTGTATGATGAGGGCACTGAGAATTTCTTTAAACACATAGATCAACATTAGACTTGAACTCCCTGCATTTGTTGGCCAGTTATAAAAGTTTCATTTAGGATTGATAGCACAGAATAGAATTTGCAATTAATCAAATGCATCTAGCATATCCTAAGTAACGTTTTGCATGAATTAAATTTTGGTCAGTCCAAAGATCCATTAGTTGTTGTTGAATTAGGTTCAATGAATATTTGGATTTTGGACTTTTTTTTCCAACCATTCTGTATTTTCATAGCTTGGCAGCAGAACCAGCCCAAAAGTGGTCCTTGTTATGACGGGAGTGACGCTTCAGACACGGATCCCGAGGATAATGAACAAGCAGCTCCGGTCTACCGTGCTCCACCGGATCCCACAACATTTGAGGCACCCTCTGGGTACGAGAAAGTTGGCAATGAGAATGGTCAGTAGTGGTTTCTTCCTTCGTTAGTTCCTTGCTGTTGGGAGAAAAGTAATAGGCAGTTTGTGCACACGTACGTGTGTGTCCTTGTGTGGCTGTGTGTGACCGTGATGTTTGGAGAACAATACCTCTAGTATATCTTTTATCTCAAGATGCAGATTCACTGTGATGAGTGCAAGAAACCTATTGTTGTTGTTGTTGGTGGGGTTCCTGGGTCATTTGAGGTTAGCAGACCTCAAAACATGACAACAACCTTAATAAGCAATAAATCTTAGGAACTGTAACTTGTAAGTTTGTATACATGCATTGTGCTTTGTAATTTTACAAAATTATGAATACTGTCTTGTTCTTGCTACTTTTGTCACTGTTCATTGTTTTTCTCATTTCATAGGTGGTCCCTTACCCCCTCCAAGTAACCCTTATTATTCAGATGGGGATCAGAAACCAGAGGAGAAATTTGTTGGGTAAGTTAGGTTAAATTTAATGATCCATTTTAATCAAAATCTTCTGGATATTTCTGCATCTACGACAGTAGTTTGAAATAATTTAAGTCTTTACTGTCACAGATTCTCTATAACTTTGTGTGTACTATAAATTTGATCACATTGATTATTGAAAGTCATTTTGGCTTTGCTATGTAATGATTTACTCTTTATAATGTTGGTTTGTGCCTTTTATGTGTTAGTCAGTAGCTAGTCATTTAACTATAATTCACAACATTTATACCAGTCAAATTCACCACATTATAAGTTAAATGGCACTCTGATTGCTTACAATTGGATTCTGTAACATTATAATGCAGATGGGTAAAGCTGCCTCACCAGTTCAAAGCCATGAAGAGAAGTGGTTTCTGAATTCCCTTAGTCCAGTATCCTTGAAAGAAAGATGACAAGGCCATACAAAGTGGGTACTGTACACAGCAAGAACTATGACAAAGTGAGGGCGCAATACAGAAATAGGAATAAGCTAATGACACAATAGTTTGGAATCCACTACAAGTCTGTGTGCAAGTTATGAATGAGCTCTAAGACTTGGTATAAAAAAATATATATATCTTTTATATTTTTCAAAATGTCAAAAGTGGTCAATCAGTAAATTGTTCATAAATATTTGATGCCCATATTTTCATCCTCTTTTTCATGACATCAGTGTAAGCTCTATGGAAGAAGCCAAGGTTCGAGATGCTATTCTAGAGTTTGCTAACAGGAAGTGCTGTTATGGAACTGGAGCTGCCAAAGACATGAGCTTCAAAAAGATTGATCCCAGTGGAGCCTTACATGTAAGTTTTTCATGTTGATTCTAATCAAGTTTTTCAAGGTCATAATGTATCCACCACATTCATTATAATGTAGGGAGCTTGTTTAATCGAGTTAACTTGTAAGTTAAGATATCAAGTTACAAGTTACGATACAAAAGAGTAAAATCTTTTTAATTTGTCCGAGTTGCTTTCTTCCATGTCAGTAATACCAATGTCAATTTTCTTGTTGACAAAAAGTTTTTGATGATTAGGTCAAATTTGTTAATTACTCATGTAATTACAGAACCTTAGCTTGGTTCCAAAATCTAAAAGGTGTCTGATAGTTAAGTTAAATCATTTCCATTATTTGAGTAGTATACCCAGAATGATTGGTAAAATTGCCACCCCTAACACCAAATAACATTGGTAACATTGAATAAAAGCAAATTATGTAAGTATAGTCTTTTTACTACAATTCAGGTACATTGATGAGATACTGTTGTGTATTTTCTTCAAGTTTATTTTGTAAGCAAAAATTCCTTGGCTGCTCCAAATTTCAACGTGAAATTCTGTGTCATTTCAATAAAGAATGTTTTTCTATTAACTTTCAACAAAAACCTGCCCAACACGCAGTCTAAGCTTATGTTGTAAATTCGATAGGATCAGTGTCAAGGATGTACACCTGAACTATTATATCGGGTCGTAATCCCCAAATTACAACTTTAGTTGAGAGGGTTCCTCCCTCCTCTTTGTAAATTAATTTAGAAGCATTTAGAAGCCAAACTAGGAATAGCAATTTGTGTATTTTGCACCTCAGCTCTGTTTTGCAAGTATGGCATATTTCTAAAGGATTCACTCCCCCCCCCCCCCCCGGGCATCATTGAATTGAACAGTATCAGTGGTGTTTACAAATACTGTATCATTAAAGAAGTACTATCAGAGCATTCCAGTAGCCCCAGCTATATTTACCTCAGTTATGATCTCTCTTATTAGTACAAGCTTGAGACTTTCACTGAGATGAGAACCACTTGCTGGAAGCATGAACCTTACTACGGCGGCCCGATAGATGGAGCCGATCGTGGCCCTCCTCCAGGAGTGTGGGACATCCACTGCGAACCAAATGGGCTGTTTGACACGCACACAAAGAGATTGGAAATTCCACATAGCAGTAAAGTGAAGGTAAAGAGTTCAAGTAATTGCCAAAATTCTTCTCTGAGCCAGTATGTTGATGTCTTGTCATAACTTATAAACTTGTCTAGTGAAGTACGATACAAATTAGATTAATTAAGTTGCTTCACACAAAATCTAATGGTTCAGAACTGGTAAGAACTGAATTTCTTCTGGACACCTTTATCCTGCTCCAGACTTTAGTGATTCAGATAATGGATTGTATTATACTGCACATGGAACTTTGTCTCTCTCAATCTAAGCATTCAGATACTCCAAGGGTAAATCTTCTGTAATTTCATGCAAACTGTTGACACCAAATTGGTGTTAGCATTTATGTTACATGTATATCTATCTATATATATATGTTTATCATACAATCATAACACTTGGATAATACGCCCTCAATGACAGTTATACAAAGCCAATTTATATGCATTAACTCACCAGTAGAATCACTGTGGTGGAGTGGTATGGACTTCGGTTCGTGACACAAGATCCAGGGTTCGATTCCTACCTTCGCCTGATGAGTCCCAAAAGGACGAAACCAGTCGTGAAGTGGAATTTTTCTGGTGTGTTATTCTTTATTGATTTACAATATATATATATATATATATATATATATATATATATATATATAGATAAATATATAGATAAATTTATTAAACGCACAATTATTACTTAATGTTTTTTCTTATTGTGCTGTCTGTCAGGAGTGTCATGGTTGCTATGGTCGGGGATACAACAGATGCCATCGTTGTCATGGAAGGGGACGGGTATGTTTGGTCCACATTTTCAGATTTTCTGTATTTATTTTTAAGTTGCTAATATATTATTTACAGGCTTTTGAAGCCAATTTGAATGTAACATTTTTCTGTACAAGGTACAGTAGCTATAAAGCTTAGTGTCTGAAGATTTGTTAATAGCAATTAACTACTGATGTGATCTCAAAGTGATACCTGGTTTTATGCAACTAGCAATATTTTGAAGGGTAAATTGGGTAGTTTCATATGCTGAAATATACTTTTAAGTGTGTGCTAATGATGTGGCCTATTTATTTAATTATTCTGTATGTTTAACGTAACTTCAGTTTAGGTACAGGTAAAAGTTGTCCACTTTGTGATTTCACTACAGTACGTTAAACTACCCTATGATATAGTATTGTAATGTGCTATGATATCAACGATGGCAAGCTATAGTTCATACTTGGGAGCAGGTGCCGGTAAATTATGGTGTGTTATGATGGTGCAATATAATACTGTCGTTCACACTTGGGAACAACAACAATTCAACTTGAGCAAATTTTATGGTGTTAAGATGGTGCTGAATAATAGATCATAATAAGGATAGCAGAATCAAACTAGATGCTAGTGTTTTGTGCTACGATGGTGCTGAATCATAGTTCATACTTGGAAGCAGGTGCCAATAAATGACTGTGTGCTATGATGGTGCTGTATGATACTGTCGTTCACACTTGGGAAGAACAAAAAATTAACTTGAGCATGTTTTATGGTGTTACAATGGTGCAGAATAATATATCATAATTAGGACAGCAGCATCAAACTAGATTCTAGTGTATTGTGCTACGATGGTGCTGAATCATAGTTCATACTTGGGAGCAGGTGCTGGTAAATGACAGTGTGTTATGATGGTGCTATATTATACTGTCGATCACACTTGGGAACAACAACAATTCAACTTGAGCATGTTTAATGGTGTTAAGATGGTGCTGAATAATAGATCATAATAAGGATAGCAGAATCAAACTAAGTGTTAGAGTTTGGTGCTACGATGGTACTGAATCATAGTTCATACTTGGGACTACTGTATTTAAATCTAGCAGTTTAAATTCATGTGTCTAACAACTAGCCCTCTAATGACTATAAAGGTTCCTCTTGATTCTTGTATGCAAGCTGCAGATGATGTTAGCTTTGAGAAATAAACTTCTTGAAGTTTCCACAATGTCTGTCACAAACTTAATACAGCAAACTAACAATATATATATATATAGTTTCAGGTTCTATCAACTTTCAAGTGAGAGGGAAAAAAAACAGGTGTTTTGACTAATGAAAAAGAGGCAGCCACTATAACTATCAGATAAGAGTTTGTCAATGGTTGAATAATGATGCGGCACTTTCATATAGCATGGTCGTTGTACTTGATGTAGGTTGCTGAGCTTAAAATAAAGGTTATAAAGTTAGCTGGAGATTCTAAAGTTAAACACATTGTGTATTGACGGTAGCATGACTCTACTCGACGTAAGATTTGACAACTTAACGAAAGTTCATATCGGGAGCTTCTACACTTGACTTTAACGTTGGACGTTTGAACTTTGATTGCATGATTCCACCTAATTTTTTGTCTTTGCCCTTTCTCACATTTTACTGACGCTATATTCAACAACGAGTGCTATCTGTCTCTCAGGTTTTCTTATTGTATGGATGTAAAGAACATGTCTACAAATGTAGCAGGCAAGATTTATTAAAATTGGTAGACTATTTTCTACAAGACTAGCAACAATTTCCCTACATTCATTCAACATTCCTTCTGTCTAATTTGGATAAATGGGGTATCTGATTGTGGTATGGTCTCATCAACTCTGTGGCCTTGCCTCTGTTCTTGCTCAACTTAATATTTCAGTAAAGCTCGTCATCTGAGGTCTCTGTTCTTCAAGTGAGGAAATATTTCCGATCATTGAACTAAAGCTTTTTACTCCAGGCAGTGGTTGCAATGGTTAAGTGATGGGGGTGATCCTTTCCTATTGCTTGCTTGTACTTCAATGTAAAATTGCAGAGCTTCAAATAAAGTTAATATTCAGGAGATGCTACAGTTTAAGTAGGTTATAGTGCATTACCTGCGAGAGTAGCATGCTTCTACTCGACATGAAAGAAGTTCATATCGGAAGCCACTATACACTTGACTTTTTAACGATTGGACAGTTGAAACGTTGACTGCCTGATTTCATCTACATTTAGCTAGTCTTTGCCTTCTTCACATTTTGATGTCGCTTTGATGAGGTCAACTCTTCTATTTAGGTTCAGTTGATATTTCAGGTTTTCTTGTTGTATATATATGTTACAAATGTCTAAAAATTTATCAGAGAAGCTTAATCAGTTTTTTAGATTGGTATATACTAGTTCAGAAAACAAGTTTGACATATTTTGCGGGCTTTCTGTCTGTCTGTCTGTCAGGATAAATCGGGGATCAGATTGAGGTTATAACAGAGAGCAAAATATTTCGAACATCAATGTCCTAAACATAGACCCCAATCAGTTTCATAACATAGTTATACCAGAGAATTAAAAGTGCTTTTGTGCAAGTGTTACATGCCAAATTGATTGTATAAACTAGTTTAGAAACAATACCATGTCATGAGAAAATAGCTACGGATAAAAAAAATTATGATTGTAACAACAAAATGGCAATTCAAGGAAAAGGTTTTTGTCATGTTCTTAGGTTCGTTGTTCCAGCTGCCATGGAAACGGAAGGCGCATGGTGCATCGCGATGGCGGTTCTCATTATGAGCACTGCTTCCGGTGCGGCGGGGATGGAAAATGTCGGTAAGTATTTTGATTTCAGCCGATGGAATTAAGACAGTCTGTGGAGTCTTTGAACTTACAGCTTGATGAAGACTAAAGATGAGTTTTTGTCTCTGGATTTGAGTTTCTGGAAAACAAAGACATCATGGGTCTTGGTGGGTATGGAAGAAGGAAGAGGGTGGAATGGGGGAACGATGGGGGTGGAATGCAGGAATGAGGGGGTGTAGATAAGAACTGAGAGTTTCTCAATACATCACTGACTGCCATGTGTATATTATTCTTTGCTGTCTTCTATGAGTGATGGCTGGTAATGCAAATTTCATTCTGTAGTCTCAATAATATGAGAGCCTGTGATCAGGATCAAAATTTCAGGCCCTATCACATTTATATATTTGCCTATGCAGGCTTTTTTGCAGTAACAAGTAGTTTGTCATGGCATTTTTCTCTCTGTCTCGAAAATAGCATTAACCATAATAACATGTTGTAACAAGTGGTATGTACAGCTTCTGTTACATAATGTGTCATTCAACTACTGAATGGCTAGCACAAAAATTCAAAGAGCTTATTAAAGATACATCTATGCATATTCTGAAAGTAAGTATTGTGAATAATCATCGAGTGAGATTATAAATATCCACTTGTTTGGTGGTCTTGCCTACAGGACTCCATCTTCCAACTCAGACAACATCTCTGGCTGTTTGAGACATGTTCTCACATAAAGGGATATTCCTGTGTCAAAACAATTTGCTGAAAATTCTATGCATCATTAGATGAAAACCAATTGAGGTAGCATGTTTTACTAGGTAGATTTATTTCTTGAGGATGTTTTTGTGGCAATAAGCAAAGTATGTACGTGAGATCATCAAGTTCCATTGATCTGAAACTGTATTTTTTTTCAACTTTTGTACAAATCCTTTAACAAATATTGAAAAATATAATTCTTGCAACCATATCAATCAAATTTTGATGAAGACCACTTTCAGATATTTAGCTAAAGGCTCCAACAGCAATTTAAATTCAAACAGCTTAAGCTGTAACAGATATCAGAGAGTTGCTTACACAATTTGCTCCTTTTCTGTCTTCCCCCAAAACAATTATGGCCAAACATCTCGTTGAAGTTTTGATGGCCTAACAATAATACAGAGTATAACAACATACTTCACTCGCTAAATTGAAATCCTTTGGCTTTTCACATGTTTCAGCTTTACAATTTCAGTCGTTAGAATTAAGAATGCATTCCTGTTTGATACTTTGATTGTCTCTAACATGATTCCTGCTGCTGAGGAGTAAACATCTGATTTCTGTATTAAATGAATTTTATATATTTTTGTTCTCATAGGTGTAATACATGTGGGGGAGATGGAAGAGTGACATGCCACACCTGCAGTGGCCGCTGTAGCCTCAGATGGTACATTCAGCTCACTGTGCAGTAGTAAGTTTGTTCTATTCAAAACCATTGAGTTTTTCTTTCATCAGTTTGGTGACAATTTTTTTTCCAACTTCACAATGGTTTAAAACTGTTTTGGTTTTTTGCCTGCCAAGTTTTGGGCAGCTTCTGAGAAAGCTGAGCTAACAGTCTGTGTACTAAAACTAAATAGTCCAGTCGTTTTGATCAATGCACCTCTATGATGTTGAAATACAAACCTGCACTGATATTGTACTGGTAAATTTGTCATCATTGGCCTTGGTAAGTTTTATACCTTTAAAGCTGTCGTTTCTGCTTGATCGACAAGTTTATCAAAGCTATGGAATATAACTCAAAAGTAAGGTTGAAATTGATCATAGTAGGACATGCATGTAGATTCTTCTGCCTAGTGAATGTTAGTAAGTGAATCATGAATGAATTTGATGAGACTCATTTCATCACAGTGACGATGTTCATATATCAATACAAACCACATGCACAAAGCTAATGAAAACTTCCAAAATGTGATATTTTTATTTCAATGTTTAAAATGGTACTTGTTTTATTGGGGATGTTTTTTTTAAAACTTTTTCTTTGAGGCTACTTATATTCGATTAAACTTTTAATCATGTTCAGACCCTATATGGTGGGGGGGGGGGGGGAGAGTGGGTAGTGGTGTTGGAGAAACAGCTGGGGGCATTTGGAATGGTGAGATTAGGGGCTCTAGATGAACAAAGGAGCCCCCTGTGGCTGGTTACATTTTTTTTATGGGTAATATGAAGTACTTCTTCTATTGCAGTACCAACAACCCAGAGGATTACATTCTTGAAAACACGGACATGCCTGATGAACTAATACGAGATGTGTCTGGAGAGGTCATCTTTGAACAAACTTTACCTTATGTGAGCCACCTCAACTGTTTCATATATTAAATTTTACGTGTATATATACTTGCTGGGAATTCCATTTAAGGCAATGGAAAATGTATGCGATATTGGGTAAACATGAAGAACAGTGAAAAAGTTTTCGACACCGGTTTTGTAGTTTGATAAGAAACTGTCAATATCCTTTGTAGATTTGTTTTCAATAATCTAACTTGCTCTCCTGTCGGACGTGCATTTTTGGCCATAGTATGAAAAATGACATTTTTGTATTCATTTTCGGACTAATTTGATGGTCTGTCTATCCTTGCCCTTCCACCAGCGCCCCTCCCCCCCCCCCCACACCTTTAATTTTTCTTGAGGATATGCTTTCACAGTCAGGCTGCCATTTGTTTCGTGCAACTACTTTCACTTCTAGTGCATTATGTTAATGATCCAGAAGAAGAAAACCATGAAATTATGACATGGAGTCATCTTTGTGGCCATCTGCAGATGACAACAGTTGAAAGATTTGCCAATTTTATGCTAGATTATTCCATTGTAAAAACCCTTATTTGACTCAACTGCCAATTCTTTTTCAACTAACCAAGAAAAATTTGATATAAGGAAACAATTCAGTTTTACTTATTTTTTTAAAACTTTTGCATGTCTCAGTTTGTAAAGACAGATCTACTCTGCTGCCCTCTATTTCATAAAAACTTTAAAGTGGCTATGAAGAAGAAATAAAAGGACTGAATGAGGTCACATTCTGATTGTAACAAAGTTTACCTCCCTATCCACCCCAACTTCTCCTGGCTTGCTCCCCACCCTTTCACCGGTTGAAATATTTCACCAGAATATTTCGGTCTTGTATACTTCTGAGTATTTTTGAATTGAGAATAATCATTGGAATGTGCGATGCTGATTTTTCTATAGGTTTGGCCTATTTCTCAATACCAAGTAGCTGAAGTCAATGCCAACTCAATGAGAATTGTGGAGAAGCACAAGAATTCCTGGCCATCCTGCAAGACGTTGCAACAGGTAAATTTGGAGATTTATCACTTTTATTCCTTTTAAACTGGTAGCACGCGATGAAATATTCCCATATCAAAGCTTGTATGCATTACCTAATTGTAAGCATCCATCTTTATGTAGGAGCTTAGGAGGGGGTGGAGAATGGGTGGGATGCTAGTTGGAAGGTTGGGGTCGGGTGGGGTGAGGGGTTAGTAATAAGGGATAGATACTACTTTTTACTACTTGATGAAAGTTGATTTGCATATGTCACATGACCAGCTCATGGGGTCTGGAAGACTGAAACAGACTAGCCTCATATACTTGAGTGAGATAACCAGACTTGTTGTAAGTACAATGAGTACAACCTGCATGAATGTCAAGAACATGTCTATGAGTACAACTTAAACAACCTTTGTGAAACTAATGTTAGAAGCCCAACAATACAGTTATTCATGTAGAGGAAGCGTTACATCACAGACCAAGACCGGCTACTCTAATTTAAGCTGTTCTGTTACTACAGGTTTTTTTATAACTAGATATGATATTATCATTTTATTATTTACAACTTTGACGGGTACATTCGTTGTCTTCTTTACAGCGTCAAGTCCTGAGATCAGTTCCAGTCACGGAGGTCAAGTATGACTTTAAACAGAAAGAGGGCAGGTTCTGGGTCTATGGATTTGAGTATGAAGTCTACTGTCCTGATTATCCGCACAATTGCTGTTGGGGTTGTACAATTCTGTGAGTCTTTTGCGATCACAAGATGGAGGCTGACACACATCAAGGATACCTACATCTTAAACAAGTACAGAGAAAACCGTTCATCAGTTGGTGAAGTTCCCAATTTCATTTCATCATACTGAATACCTGAGATTATGTATTAGTTGAAACTTTATACCTTTTTGTATCAAATACACAACCCAACTCTACTGTGTATTAAGCTATTATTTGTAATGGATACCTTTTTGGAACTATTTCAGCCTGTGATAAGATGCATACAAGACTTAAGCATCAGCATAGTCTTTTTTTTCCACAGAATTTCTATGAAATTTTTCTCCATGGGAATTCTTTTAATCTACAGGAAAGTGCCAAACCTCCACCCGTGCCAACCCAAATATATATAACTGCCTTAGGAAATCTTTCAAATTCGTCTGCTCTTAGAACCATGCATAGATAGTGTGTAGATTAGTGGCATAATAGACTTGTGACAAGCATCATTTGATGCAAACTTGCTACATCAACAGCAGATGTTTCCTTTCTGAGTTTTATGTTAGAATTCTGTGTAGCAAACGGTACCAGCAACCGCTTTCATTGAATTTCAAGACGTGGTTTCTTACCATAGTTCTTTCACTTTTATCATAGTCATGTACAGGTGTGCATGTCAAGATAGAGACAGGTTGTTATTACCACCCACCATCTCTTTCTACTTTTACTTGATATATAATATTCCACCTACGTATTACAGCTTTATACTTATGAGTAAGGTATTCGAAAGAGAAAAAAAAAACCCATCGGGAATTGATCAATAGTTCCAAATTAGTATCAATAATTAACAGGCGTTTGATTCTTAATGCTTTAAACGTATCTCATGCTTTTGTAATTTTTTGATAGAAACATACTTGTTACAGCAGGTAATATCTGCAGGTGTAATGCAGACTATTTTAAGTCTTTTAACATAAAAATTCGTAATTAAATTAAACAAAAAAGAGTCAAATGTCTACTGATGGTGATACATGTAACAATGCAATACTCATATTTCATATCCAAAGAAAACCTGAGGGAGGTCATTTCTCATGTTAAATGTAAACCCAAAATATTAATCTTCCATCGCCATCTGGCTGCTTTAATGTAGAATAATAATTAATTGCAGAGGTGTGCTGGATTTTTAAGTGTACATAGGCCTATTAATATGTCTCTGTTTGTTTTGCCAAATGGGTTATAAAGTGTTTTCTAATAGAAATGATATCTATGTTTCAATTTTGGTGGTATAACACCTGTGAAATATTTAAAAAATATGTTTTCAGAGATGGACGTATATTTCTGATTGTGTCTTTTAATTCTATTTTGTTATGACTCTGAGCTTTCGTACTTATTAAATATGTGTGTTAGTTAATGCAAGATTTTCACAGTTTTATAGTTTGTTATATTCTAAGAGAGCTATTAAAATGGTCTTCAATGGCCTTATCTTAATCTGGTTAATATTATTTTGTTTTTGATTTTATCCATAAATATGTAGCAGTTGGTTAACATAACTGCCTTAAGAAGTCTTTCAAATACGTCTGCTCTTAGAACCATGCATAGATAGTGTGTAGATTAGTGGCAATGTAGACTTGTGACAAGCATCATTTGATGCAAACTTGCTACATCACCGTCAGATGTTTCCTTCCTGAGTTTTATGTTAGAATTCTGTGTAGCAACAGTACCAGCAACCACTTTTTATTGAATTTCAATATGTGGTTTCTTACCATAGTTCTTTCACTTTATCATAGTCATGAACAAGTGCGTGTAAGAATCGAGACAGGTTGTTATTTATCACCCTCCATCTCTTTCACCTTATATAATATTCCACCTACATTTAAGATCTTTACCTTACACCTGTGAAATATTTAGAATTTGTTTTTGAGATGGGCATATGTTGTTTTTCTACTATCATTTGACTCTTACTAATTAAATTCATTTTTAAATATCAGTATTTGTTTATGCAAGATTTTTATAGTTTGTATTATTGTAAGAGAGCTATGAATAAATTCTTCAATGCCTTTATCTTAATCTGGTAAATATTCCTTTGTTTTGATTTTTATCAATATTTTGCAGTTGGTTTGCTGAGGTTTCATTTTTACAAACTATTGTCACTATTTAATGCATTCAATGGAGTGAGGGGGTGGGGGAGGGGGAGAGTTTAGACCAAGTTTCAGTGGTGCTGCAGTTGACATCTGTTGTGACACCAAGCCTAATTGAAAGTCACTGATGAGGAAATTATTGGGTAGGGTGGGGGAGGGGCTTGGCCACTGCCTCTCTTCAGTGTCAGGGGCCCTGCATTTGTCGTACAATAATTACAGACTGATTGAAAGGATATATGCAGTGGCAACCTGCAAAAGCATTTGAACTTGATGAAAAGAATCGATAGTTCATGAAACTCAGTGTTGTCCCCAAATATGCTAGAAATTCAGATATTGATCCAGCATTCTCAAATTTCAGCAAACGCTATACTACTACTTTAAAAGTTGCCATCCACACTGCTTCTTAATTTTCTGTTCTAACATTCCTCAATGTCTTGGAAGAACTCGGAAGGCCAGAACCTTTAGGAAATTACTTTGCTAACAATTGGGGGGGGGGGGGGTAAAACATGATTTTGAATACCGATTCTTTAATACTGATGATCTTTTGTTATTTGATGGTGGACATTAATGTAGATTAAGGATTAGAAGTACACGTCTGAATTCGACACATTTATGTTGAGAGAAGTTGATTCCAACTGTCAGACACTTTTAACGTCATCACAGAAACTTTACATTTGTTTGTCTTCACTCAACGTGAGATAGCCTAATATGCGATTCGTTCTTGCAGAGATGAAAATATACACTGTTAGAGGTTAATACAGACCCCTAGCAGACGATAGCTAAAACTATGGCAAAGTTCAACTTCAGGTCACCCCTGCCCAAGTGTTCAGCTAGCCAACGTCCTGCAGCTTAGCAATAGCATATATGCCAAAACCTAACTACGCTAAGCGGAACCTCTTTTACTACTAATAAATGGAGCTGTAACATACTGGGAACAGAAGATCAAGAATTCAAACGGGAGTGTATTTTGCATAGAGTGAGGATATGCACTAATGATTAACGAAAAATAAAGATACGTTGATTTTGTTTTCAAACATCGTTAATGGCAATAGTTAGGCCTAACATAACAGCTATGCTGTGACGAGTTTAGCGAAAAAACAAACAAACTTTTAGTTGTACTTGTAGCCTTGTGTAGGCCTATAGTTTTGTGAAGATCTATGCCTACCCCAAAGTACTGTAAACTAAGCCATAATGAAACAATCATTAAGACTAGTATTTTTCCTGTTTTATATACAAGATAAATGGATCTGATCCAATTTTGTTTAAATCAACACCCATCAGTAGCAATAGGACTAACATTATGCTTTAGGCCTCAGGTAATTTTTTAAGGCATTGAGTTTGATTGGCTCTTCTTGAACAATGCTTGTCTGTCAATTTCAGCAGATTGTGTACCTTCAAAATGCTCTGTAGAAGGAGGTACCTCCTCGCCTTCCCCTTCCCTGTTGGCAAAAGTTTTATTGAGAGTACTTGTATGCAAAATGGTGGCCTTTTTCTAGGCTTTTTAATGGTGGCCTTTTTCTAAGCAGATGAATCTGTATTGATTTCCTACTGTGAAGTCTACAGTGATTCTTTGTTACTTTTCTCAAAATAAGCTGCAACTTGGTTATTGTTACAAGTCACAGCAGAAGGTGCAAGCAGTGTGGAGCTTAGAAGACTGGAATACACAATCCTTGGCCGTTAAAGAGAGCCCTAGTCTTGAGGTGTTTAAGACAAGATTGCCCACGCATTATTATTAGCACTGCTGCGCTGCGCACCAACATCCTCGTTGTGATACCCGAGAGGGGTTTTTAACGAGTATCCAACAGGAGCAGAAGCAGAAGACAACATTACTGGCTAAAATATCTAAGTGGATTTGTTGGTTTTGTTTGATTCTATTTTACTTTTAGTCAGGCTGGATGGTTCTCTTGTAAAATAAAGCTGTGTTCCTAATCATCCCTGCCAACAAGTATAGTTGTATGTTAGTGAATTTCATTGATGGCTTATATAGGCTTATGGTTACCCAGCAGGTATTATGTACTATTTGTAGGTCTATTCTATCATTTTCAAGAACTTGACACACCACACATCTGGAGCAGAACATAATAGGCACATTGTTGAATCGCCAACATGATCATATGCCAAAAGTGCGAAAAAATCTGCTACCCCCATCTCTCCTAAACCTGAGGGTGCCGAGGAAAATATGCATCACAATCATAATGTTCCATTGGTGAAGCAGGTGATGGGGGGGGGGGGGTGAGTGCTCAGAAGTTTTCAGGGATGGTGTGGTGGCAGCAAAGAATTGGCAATAAAAAAAATAAATAGCCATGTTGCACCCCTAGAAGGCTACTGTACTTGGTTTTTATATTTTAAAGTATATATGGTTTGAGCACTGATCTCGGAAGTTTTTCTGGAAAGAGATTGCTCCGACCAAGTTACGTTTGATTCAGTGATTGGGTAATATGGATTTGGTTGTTGACTTGTCGTCTTGCAAGTTTAGTAGACAGACATCTCTTTGGGTCAATATAATATAGAGATATAACCTGCATACATGTACCTAAGGTACCCACACATACCTGGATGTATATTGTAAATGTTTGATATCTTAAATATATAAAGCAACATACTGTATGGAGCCTACTGGGGGGGGGGGGGTATGGTGGCTATGGTTCCTTCTCCCATCCCCTGCCCTCAAACACACTTCCAAATGACTTGCAAATTGCTGTATGACAATTTCTTGCAAAGTTTTATCCACTGGCAACTTTTTAAAGTTTACTACACAAATGTAATTAAAGTGATAGCACCATTTTGCATAAATTAAGTTCTCTTAGTGGAACAAAGATTTCCCAGAGGTCAGGGGAGTCCCCTCCCCTTAGGCCTGATCGGGACTGACATCCTCCCGATTTCTAGGGTGTAAGAGGTGCATGATTGTGCATTTAAAGTGTAATTTTCATACAATTTCAGCGTAACTAAGGGTACATCCTACAGTATATGGTGTTATGAAAAATATCAATACAAGCATTAATTCACCTTAACTTATAAAATTCTCTGACTGATTAAAATGAGGGCAAAAATGTCTTCGCCCCCTCACAGCACAAAGGCTGGCTATGAGCCTGTGAGGTTCCTGTTTCTACAATCCTCACAGAGATAGATCTTCACTTGGTTCAAAATTGCTGCTTTGCGCTGCTGTTCCACTTGGTATTTCTTGTTCGTAGGAAGAATGTGATACATTTATGTGCTGTGGTTGCCCTGCATTAAAGGGTTGAAAGGGCTTCCAATCTCATCTCGTCAAGAATGGTTAACTGCTGGATTAAACGTTCTGCTGTCTGAATGGGGAATAATTAGTGGATACTGCATGCGAGAATAAGTGGAAGATACACACATGGTCCGCCTTTAATTGTCTTAGCAAAAACCCTGATATAAGCTAGTGTTCACCCACCATCATCACATGGAAAAGGTTTCAAATAGACATCGTAAGGCTTTGTCACTTCCGGAACTCTCTAAGCTAAACTAACAAATAATATTGCTCATCTAAGGAAAAGGTTTACAATGTAAGTAATCGGCTGTCATAGCAAATGGATACAATTGAACTGTTCCCAAGTATGTTAGAAAGACAATTGATCGTCACTCGTACTGTATGACCTTTTCTCAACTCTAACATTATACTTTTACTACCACATCCAAAGAATTTTTCTTCATGGAATTCTTAAAACTTGAATATCTGCCAATGTTATGGAAAGAACCATCGACAAGCTAAAGTTTGTAAGGCTGCAAAGTTAAAAAAAGCGTGTATTACCTGCCATCACACCTAAACTAATACACCACATTTGAAAGAAGGTGTACATGTCATTGCAAAGTAAATCTTACAGAAACTTCAATAAATTACTATGCACATTTTAATAAGAATACATAATCCCCCCCCCACCCCACCCGATGGCCTACATCATCCCTTTCCCTACTAATATGTAGCAAGTATGCTCAGTAGCAGCTCCCTGTAGCAGCTCCCTGATTACACATTTCCCAAACTCCTTTTGGTATTTACAAGTAAAACTTGTATGACGATGAAGTACAAGTTGATGTGCATGATGATGCAATCATGCATGCATTTTGAGTATTATAGAAACTTGTTATAGACAGTTCCATCTTGTTTCACCATTCATTCATTTAATTTTCGTTCTCGAGGTGATCATTATTTTTGGGAAAAGGAAAACCAAATGGTAGTTATGTTGTGGTTACTGTGGTTACAATATTGATGTTATCACAATATAAACGCTTTGATCCTGTGCAATAACTAGTCTAACACACAGAACAGAGAAATGATGGGCTCTTGTTATGCTTCCTGGTCAAATTTCTGTTAATGTTTTACAATAGTCTCTAGATGTGTCAGAGGGGGTTCCTTTCCTGACAACAGTGACCTGGCATCCTGGCTCATTTGAAAGAAAATTAAAACTATTAATTAAGTCTATTCCTGGCAATATGATGTTGAAACAACAAGATTTTGGCAACAGGATTTTCATTGTTGTCAAGAAATTAAAGAAGTGATCCAGTGAGTTGAAGTAAACCATTTGCATCACAAGAACTTTCTGCACAGTTAGTAAGTGAAAATTCACACCCTGATTGGAGATTACATAAAAGGAAACCATTTGAAACTTTTGAAAGAACATGACATCACAGACTACAAACCTCTGTGATCCATATCCGGAGTAACTAAGGGTTGATCAGGTAAACAAGTCACATCAAAACAGCCGTTACGTAGAGTTTAGAACAATTTAGATACTGAAGTGTGGTTTCACTTTGCAATGTGGAACTTTCCCCATGTTGGTTTGGACCCTGTGTCACATGGTCTGCCACTAGAGAGTACCTCCTAAGGTCCTCTTACAACGAAAAAAAGACTTTATGCCGTATTTCATTGTTCAAAGAGTATCTGGGTGCACATGACCACTATACATCTCACCCACTTCTTTCATAGTATTCCGCCTCACGATGAGACAGCTAATTAGTAGGAACGGTGTGAATGTTTTATTTAACAGATCCTCCTACATATTCATCGTTTGTACACTGAGATTTGAAAACGACATGTGAAACTGAAAATAATTCTGAATAGACACCTGAATAGTCACATGACCAGCAAGCTGTGCTCACTTAGTGTTACTTGTCAAATTCTAGGGAATTACCCAATCGAAAATTTTTAACTTTGTAATGAAAGTAATCCATTCTAGAACATGTCATTGGTAAAAACGATAGGGCAGCTGTTATAACCTATTCTCTGTATAACGAAGTTTGCAACTTCTGGCATAAAGGCAATGAACTGAATCCGTCTCTGGCCACGTTCTAATTTCTGCAAGACGGTGCTTGGTCCGTATCAAACGGTTGCACTCGAAAGGACAGCTTTCCAACTCCACCAACTGTAAAACTAACTCCATGCAAGTTTTCGCCCCTTCTGTGAACAGGCAGGTTTCCATTCATCAATGGTTCATCATGTTTGAGTTGTCAGTCAAATCAATTTCAGAGGAAAGTAGACTTATACCCCTCATAAAAGAAACAGTAGTGCATGTAACACTGGTGTAGTGCTAGCGTCAAGATGAGTTCATATAGCTCTTATGGGAAGGGGAGTCGAGAATTTTATGGGAAGGGTGTACTATCTCCATTGTCATCCTGAAATGCTCATTCACATACCACTATGCTTTATTGAGGCCTAGTCAAATTCAGGAATGAACCATTTTTGTGTGAATTCAACTGAATTATGTAATTCATTAGCATTGTTCAGCAACATTCATATTTTTCCAATAATTACAACATTCCGAAGATACCTCGCCATAGGTTCTAGCCACCCACATTCATCCGTTCCACTGACGAGTGTGTAATTAGACAGTTGAGTGTGATTGTACAGCACAATGCTTAGTAAGTTTTGAGCATTGATTGAAAAAAAAATAATTCTAGCTAATTTGGGGTCAATTTACTAATGACATACAAGATGTACAATATTAGAACAAACAAAATGAGCAACATTAATTTTTCATAATTTATTGCAAAATCATGTAGAACTATGTAGCTAATTACTTTTTTATAGCTCTATACCTCTGTAACCTGTGTAGTAACCAGGGAAACAGAATCGAAGACAATAACTGTAAACCACATTTAGATGTATATATACCTCATAGGACATAAACACTGTACAATATATCTAATGTAACTTATCATATACAGCAATAAATACCTATTCTGAACTTTTGTACAATAACATTACTCAAAAGAAAACAGAAAATTACTTTGCACTCTCATATGCTTTATACAATCTTTTCACATATGCTTAGAAATTAATAATTCATATCAATGTACTGTTATTTATTTTATATTTGCAAGAGTTGTAAAGGAAGTTAAACCAACTTAAGTTTTTTTTCTAAGGGACCTACCTTTTCATTTACAAATACCTTTTAAAAGGGGTAAACTAACTAACTCAGAAACTTGTTGCTTAGACTGCGCAACATTTTTACCAATTTCAATCAATAGCATTCAAAATTGCAGAACCCATCATTGCATTGACGTAAGACAACAACTCTGCATTCAGTGCATTGGTAAGTCTCCTCTGACAAAGGGAGGCAAAGAGAAGTGAAAGATACTGAGGAAGGGGAGGAGGTGGTGTTAAAGTGCTACATGAAGTGACATTTAAAGGAGAACAGAGTAGTTACTTAATATGCTATATTATCAAATCTTTCCTGTGTGTAAGATAAATCCTAATTCCTCTTATACGGTATCTAACCTCTTTTGTTCCTTATCAATGAATTACTTGTGTTTACTCCTCAAAAGTCGGTATTATCTCATTTAATAAGGGACGAAATATCCTTCAAAACTGAAGTCCTTTACCTTAGTATCAATATCGTAAGTACCACATAATTTAGTTTTCTGATTATTGCAGATTTAGAAACCCATGATCGTTATTTCCTTCTTGTCAGATGAGCAGTTACCCACCCCCCTCCCCCCCCCGTTCCATAACACGTATATTTGTTCACTACAGTTTTCGTGCTGTATTGACATCCCTAGCACTTTCAATAACCTGGCACTCAGGATCAGAAGTGATACTCGAGGAGAAACCAATTCTACCTTCAACACAGATGAACCTTAGACAGCTTTATCTGACTACTTTCATCCTTCACGCGGAAGTACATGGGCACACAACAATTTTGAATACCTAACTTGGTTTAACCTTAACGAGTTTTGTTAATAGATTTACATCAACACTTAATAGCTTGTTCACTTGAAACCTTCACGGCAGAATGTAACTACTCATTAACTAAAGAGTCACCAGGAAATTCCAGATGTATGAACTTTTGCGTAGGTAACATAGGTGTAAACTCACAGACAATTAACTCATTACAAATTAAAAATTATATGATATAGCAGGTGCACAAATAATGTTGGTTTGCTTTACTCATGGAATAGTAAACCATAAGCGGAAATTGCTTTGTGTTAAGTGCCTGACTTTTAACTGTGGTAAAAAAACACAGTGAGAAACCCATCACTTACATAAAGAGGCAGAGTGTTTTATCTTGGCAAGAGATGCAGGGTAACATCTTATCGTTAAACTATAGTTGGGTGTTCCGGAGAACTTGCTTGCATAATCCTAGAATTGCACTAGTATTGAATCTGTAATCCTTTCATAAAGGGATCACTTTCTGCTACAGTATTCCTCAACGATGGTCTACCAGAAGTTGAAGGAACCTACTTATCAGATGCAACTGAATTTTGCATTTCAGGCTTCTTAGAAATCATGTCTTTCTCTTTGTCACCATCGACATTTTTCTTGAATTTGTCCCCTTTGCAGACCGGCCCGACAATTCCCCTACGGCAGTAGCTGTAACGGTGATTCATGTGCTGGCTGTAAGACCCGGAATGGGAGAATTTCTTGAAGCATCGATTGCACTGATATGGTTTCTCCCCACTGTGCAGCCTCTGGTGCTCCATTAAATGATGTTTGTGCTTGAAGGCCTTACCGCAGACTTCACATTCATGTGGTCGTTTGCCTGTAGGGTTAATTAAATTCTCTGTTAATATTGATGCTAAATTATAAAATGACTAAAAAGTATTAACAGGATTCATGTTGAAAGAATCAAAGATTTCAGCTGTAATGATCTAATTGCTCCGGGGGGGGGGGGGGAGGGGGGTGTCAGATACCTCTATAAATACCCTGAATAGGGGTGGGTAACCAATGCTACAAAACTTTGGCCCAATCTCTGTCTTAACATGAAGGGCTTCCATTAGTTGTGCATATTGAAAACTTATCACAAATAACATTTAAAAAGTTCCCAATTTTTTAATTATGAACAGCAACGAGCTTCGATAAACATCACAGCCATCACCTATGTCAAGTATTGAACCATATGGAATGTACACTACTGGATCTGGTTTTGAGTGATCTTTCAATTTCATCCCTGATCTTTATGTCCCATAGGAACATATATACCTGTATTTAATAATGATGCTGTATTCCAAAGTATGCTTGCCAATAAAACAAAGGAGTTTTAAGTCCCATGTAGCTCTAATCTTTTTTTACTTTCTTTCTGTAGCACTCTTTTTCTTATCTACCTTTCACGACTATTTTTCTTCCTAATATTACTTGCCAAGAGTTGATAAATCAAGAATCCGCAATAAATAAATACAATGATTCTTCACCTACCTGAATGTTCGTACACATGCCGCAACAAGGAACTGTGCTTCTGGAATGTTTTAGGGCACATGGAGCAAGTGTAGAGTCCACTTCCTGCTTTGCCATTCTTATCCATGGATTCTGCTGACTGACCCCCTGGCTGTTCCAGCATGTCATGGTGACTGTTGATTAGGCTCTCCATTGCATCTGGGAAGTAAACAAAAGATGAGATTGATGAGTTCAAAATTCAAATGTAATACTAAGCATATTAATATTCACAACCCAATATATTTGAACACCTGGAATATTAAACAAAGGGCACATTTTCAGGATGGAAATTTTAGTTTCCTCTCCCGTCTTCCTACATGTATGAATTCTCTTCTACTAATGGACGTAACAGTTATATGCCAAATCCAAACATCCATTTCAAATATTTTTTGAGCAGTATGAATATGATAAAAGTGATAAATTATGTACTTACTACTTGTTGATGGTGGTTGTGATGTTCTTCCATTTGGTGGTAGATGACTGCCATGTGAAAATGGAAAACCATAGTATGGTAGAGGTGGTCCACCGGATGTTGCTGCTTGAAGGTAACTAGCAGTTGCTAATGCCTGATAAAAGTCTGTTCCTGGGAGACTCCCACCCAGTGGAGGAATTGCCATAGGATAATCCATACCGTAACCCACTTTGGCCCTCTTTGCTCCCATCTCGCACCCTACAGGAACATATGAAAGTCGTTTCAGTCCCCTGTTGGGGATACTTTCCTCAGCACTAACCTTACTTTGTGCCTTAATGCTAGTCTCCATTGATAACTGTGCCATACTGTATGCATCTGGTGCATACAGGGGAAGCATATATCCTGGATGATAGAGTGCAGGATAATTGACACCGTAGATGAGTTTTGGGTGAAGTCCCCTTCCGAGTGGTTCTCCATCCCTAGACTTGGTCAAATCTAGTGGACTATCATGATGACGTCTCTGTTGGTCGCATTTAGGGAGTACACAAGAAGTAGGACTAGCATGCTGCTGAGTTCTCTGTCTTTGACTTTCACGTTTTGATTTAGACATTGGCGTGTCAGGACTAATCAGGTGTGCAACACTGAAAGGAGGCGGTTTGGAAGATTCTTTCTCCTTGGGAGAAGGTGGTTCCTCTTCATGCTCAGTATTAGAATCAGTCTCGTGCCGTTCAACGACATCGATGTCATCTTCATCTTTCCCACCAGGAGAAGGTAAAGACTCTTCTTGCTCAACAGGTGGCGCCCCACGTGGGGAATTACTAACCAGACCGAGACCTCGCAGACTTGGATCTGTCCCACTCTCCTCACACTTTCTCGTCTTTTCAAACCATTCCTCGACCACTGTCATGTTCAGATTAAGAGCGGAGGCGATCTTTGAAAGGCCATCAGTCGATGGTGCAGCTTGCATTGCATAGAAGGCCCTTAGAGCTTGTTCTTGAGCATTGGTAATGTGGGTCTCACTGTAACAAGGGCTCAGGGGAGGAGGCCTTACTGTTTCTTTGCTTTGATCTGTCTTTAGCTGCTGCTCTGTACTTGCCACATCATCATCTTCATCCACTCGAATCATATCGTCACTGTCCTTGAAAATGTTATTGCTTTCCTCGTTTCTCTCCGATACAGGACTTACTTGTGGTGAACTGCTCGATGGTGACAGCCCACCCCCGGTCTTCTCCATACTAGCTACTAGTTCTCTCTGTAGTTCAAAGTACTTATTTAGATTCTGGTTGGCATTTGATTTCAGTAATTTCATTTTGAGTACATCGGCATTCAAATCGCACAAGTACCTCTCATGTTGATGGGCATCAATCGGACTTTCAAATTCTCTCCGGCAGTATTTACAGCATGGCTTTCCGTCGTTTTGAGTTATGGGTAAAGTCAGCTCCTCGCCGTTGTATTGCACAGTCTCAGCGCCTCTCCTGAGCGAAAATTCCAAATGGGATGCTGCTGCAGAGGAAGTAAATGGCAATGGAGACAACTTGGAATGAGTGATGGAAGTAATAGTTTCATTTGGAGAATCTGAGGAATGAATACCTGAGATGGGGTATCCTTTTCTTAAGAGAGGATACACCAGCTCTTGCAGTGTAGCTCTAGTTGCTATTTGATCCCTTCCTGGATGGTGAGACTCCAAGCATTTGGCCATGGCTTGAGCCTCGTGAACTTTTTGTAAAGTATAACCTACAATGTCATAGCTCTTGTCAACATTGTGAATACCATTTCCATTGACGTAGACTACTTCTTTACCTTCAGTTTCACCGTTGCTTTCACTCTTGCTGCTAGGTGAAACCATCGACATATTGCTGCTGCTGCTGCTGTTGCTACTCTTTTTATTATTATTGAATGACTTAATTTCATAAGGACTGGCCACCACTGGTGTTTCCTGGGGAACATGTTTCGTTTTCTTGAGCTTAGAAATGTCTGTGTGTTGCTTCTCCTGTTGTTGTTTAGAAACGGTTGCATTTACCATCTGCAGTACTTTCTTCACAGCATCATTTGGAGGAGTTGTCGGTGGAAGAGTACCGTCCGAGCCCATTTTCTCGTCGAAAGCGTCGGGTCGTGGAATAGCGATGCTCAACGGAGTCATGTAAGACTCGCTTACCGGTTCCCCCTGCTGCAAACCAAGATGAAACTTGTTTTTCCCAGATAAGAGCGACGGTGACATTTCACCATTTACAATTTTAACAGGTGCAGCAGAATCTTTGGGTACCATCGAAGGCAAGTCCTTTATGGGCGAACATTTCTTACTACTGATGTGAGAGCTGTACGAACCAGAATGTGAAAACCGTTTTCGGCAGGTTGGGCACTCGTATGGTTTCTCGCCGCTGTGAATCCTCAAGTGTTCTTTCAGATGATGTTTGTACTTGAAAGCTTTGCCACACTCACCGCACGGGAACCTCCTATTGCCAGATGCATGGATGAGCATATGCCGTTGAAGTCTGTAAATATCTGCAAAGGCTCTGTTGCAAACACCACACACTTGATCTCTTCCTGGCATATGAGTTGACATATGTCTCTCCAGTTGAGATTTGAAGGCAAAGCAGTAGTTGCACTGAGGACAAGAGAAATTGTTTACTTCGTGCCTTCTTTTGACATGTTCACGCAGTGATGTTAACCTTTTATACGACCGTTCACAGTAAGGGCAGTTCATTAGCCTTTCAGCATTGCCAGTTTCACTTTCTTCGTTGTCCTCTGCAAAGGGAAATTAAAAAGAGAGAATACTAGTAAGTACTACAAAAATGATTCAAGAGGTTTGAAAAGTGTAGATCAAGTTGACTAATTACAAAACTGTTGCAATATTCAATTGCGAAGGCAAATGTGATGCAATGACCGACCCATTAATTTCTACAATAAGCTGATATTTAGATCTGCAATAGAGGCTTAATACAGGATGCTGGCCCTCATATGATCTACTATATGAGAAAAGCGTTAGAAGCAATCTGCTAAGGCCACCATTAATCAAGATCAAGCCTTGCTAGTTTTCATTTTACCTGTGCTTAAAAAGTCACCAATTTTTACAAGCTTGAATACAGCATTTATCACTGACACAGGACAGAATTGGCATCTTTAGTATAAAGCTGATTGGTGAATTCATGTTACCTAACGTTATCTAATTAAACCTCTACTCTTTAGAAAAGTCTGCACTATGTGCTTGCTTAATTTCTTCCCTCTTATTACTATATTAAACTACAGTAAGTACACACATACCAAACATCTTAAACATGTTCATGATCTGGTCAGGCTGCTGCTAATGTTTCATTCAAAGCCTAGATGAAAAAGACTGCTTTCTGCAACTGACATCCAACTTTTAAAGATAAAACTATTCCAACATTTATCATGTGAGACTCATGAGTCTATGTGTGGTACCTTTGATAACAGTTGTTACCACAAACTTTTATGAAACTGAAGGTTCTGTACTTGGAACCGAAGTATCACCTGACACAGGGACTTGCATAATTGCACTCTATAGATGGCCAAGGAACAAGCAAAGGCCAGTCACCTTTAGTAATTATTACTAATTTAGCGCCATTGTCCATGTGTATTAAAAAAGCTATTTATGTAGTTAATTTCGGTTTCAATTTGGTGACTTTGAGCATGGCTGGGCAAGAGGTGTCTCTGTCATGCGGGTCACTCACCTCAGTCACACACACACGCACACACATACATATCACATGTAAACTGAGGTTTCTACTTTCCATTTTGTACGTGCTGTACATTACAGCTCTTACACATACTCAATCTCGCCACTTACATAATCGAGGATGTAACATGTACATGGGGATTACCTGTTCTTTTTATAATTGCTATAGAAATCCTACTTTCAAGGAATCTAAGAACCATTTTAGAAAAACAAATGACATTTTTGCAAGACGAGAAGGCACAGGATCCGATGACATGCAATGTTTAATTGCTCATTCTTAAACCAATCAATCCAATGGTTCATTCAACTGCTGAGCTTTTAAAACCACAAACTCAACATGATACCGTAGTTATCTTTTAACTCCAGTACTTCACATAGAACTTGGAAGGACTCCATAAGAAGGAAATAACATCCGAGTAAAGATGGAATTTACAATGTTCATTTCAATAATGGTAATTTTGGTCACAGATGGATGCTAGTAGAAGGTATTGATTACCCACTTATTAGAACTCCCATATTTTCCTATCCCTTTCCTCTTTATACAGCAAAACACTTCAAGGGAGATTGACTAGTATTTACCACCACAAGTTTAGCACACCAATCATGGTTATCATATAAAACAAATATAAAAAATTATTATGCACCTAGAAGGTATATTATTGTTCAGTTCCATATTTATTAGCAAAAGATACTTATTTTCAGTTTCCTTTAAAAAGAAGAAAAATCTGCTTACCAGGAGAGGAACTTCTTGAACTGTCACAATCTTTCTCATCATTTTCGGTCATTCTCTGAGAAGTGTTGTGTATGTCTTCCTCCACATCTGAGGCAGGTGAAACAAGTGGGTCTATGGGTACCTCGTCCCTCTTTGGACCATCGTTTTGAGCAATTTCATCGCCACTGGCTTCGCCCTCGCAGTTTTCTTTCCTCTGTAAAAGTACAAAAGGAGCTTGTTTAGTAATGTAGTAATTTAGTTGATACATCTGAGGGAATAATTTTTTAATGGATGGCATGGCATTATATGCTCTTGCAACTGGCCAATTTACTACACAAATGGTAATAGAGGTAGCAATCTTCCTACTCATGGGAGGTGGTCAATACAATTTTGTAATAGTTTATACTATGGCAATAGCCACAAAATATGTAGTAAGTTGCAGAAGACAATTGCAAATGAAAAAAAAATGCATGTGGTAATTGCAACATGACCGAAGAAGGATTTGAAACTAGGTACATAGCCAATTAGCCAGCATCAAGTTATATAGCAAAAGGGTTTTAGCTACCTTGCTGGGGACCCCCCCCCCCATTGGTGAGGATTTATTATGGAGTATGTTAAACAACATTACTAAAAGGTTGGCCAACAGGTTTATACCTCCACAGTGTGCTGAAAATTCCAAATGGTGGTCCAGCCATGCTTAAAACTTCAACAAAAATTTTACTGACTAAAAATAACCCTCAAGGCATCTTTTCCTCTCCTAAATGTTATTATCATTACTGGACCACTCCTCAGTTGCTGCAAATAATTCTGGAGAGAGGGAACTTCCTTCCGAAAACTTTCAAGCCTAACATTTGAGGCTAGTACCAGTGGCTCTTTCATGAGAGGGGGGGGGGGGGGTGTTATAGAGTGAGGGAGAAATGTTGGTCCCCTCCTGGTGCACCTGCACTGCTGTAAATTTTAAAGAATGTTATCAAAGCTCACCTGAGAGTTCTCTGCATCAGGGCTGCTTTGACTGCTCGCTCTACTGGTACTGGAATCACTGTGATACCCGCTGTCGGCAATGGTTGGCGAGCACATCTTCTGATCGCCCGATACATTATCGTCCATGTTTTCAACTCCAGAGTTAGCATATCCTGCCTTGCTGCCGCCAATGTTAACGTCTCCTCCAGCTTCCACTATTCATGACAAGAGAAAAGGAAGGAAAAATTATTAATTAACAAAATTGTGGAATTTAAGTTAATTAACGTGAAAGAAAAGAAAATTGCAATCAGAACAATGTACTTAATTGTTTTGATTCCTGAAAGTAATGGAGCCCTCCTTAATTATGACTTTAGGTGGAGAGATTGGAATAAAAAAAAAGAAGGTTGAGAAATAAAAAGTACAAACCAATCATTCCTTACCCCACCCATACCCCTTCCCACCTCACACACATATGCAAACATAACAGCTGACCAACAGATACAACACTACCGTTTAGATTATATTAGAAAATCAACAACACAGGTTCAGACTTCAGACAAATATTATCCAAGGTAAGAATCTAAAAATTTATCCAATCCAACCCTACAATATGACTAAACTGCAATTTACAGAAGTCATCCATAAATCTTCTCGCACTCTTCTGACCTAGAAAACTCGAGAACTAAAAGATCTAAATCCTTCCTCACATATGAGGATATTGATACCCTCTTCTCTCCCCCCCCCCCCCCCCCCATTTATATCAGGTAAGTAACTTCTCTAACAAAGCAACGACTTGCCCATGATTAGTTGTTTCCTTCAAACCCAACAGGCGGTAATATTCCTCAATTTGCGCTCCCCTTTTACTCTCCTTCCAATAAAAAACTTTTTAAGTTAACAACAGAAAAAAAATCGACGACTGGAGTCTACCCAATCGTGCGTCTCCATACATCAGTGGGTCCAAATTAAGGTCGAAAAAAACTCTCTTGATTGGCTGTGGCAGCTCAACACTTCTGTGGTACCAGCATGTCTCAGTCAATTGGAGACTGTCAACAATATAGATACCCTCTCATTTTCAAATATGAATGTTAAGTGAGACAGCGGGGTGGTTGGCAGTATTCATCGGAGGATTGCTATTCACTCGGCAGGCGCCACTAGGTCTAACAGATAACTCTCCATTCATCACCCTTGATAAGTGACGATCAGTAATGCTGGCAGCGGAGGTAGTATAGTGTTGTGTGGAGTGCGAATAGCTCATTAGCACGCTTCCGCGGGTCTCACGCGCAATCGTGTAATAATAAGAGGAGGGAGGGGTGGGAGTCGTCGGGGTCTACAAAAAGCTGGGTCACAATAGTCGTCATGGTTAAATACTTTTTTAAGAAACAATAAACAGGTATTAAACAATAACAGGGACTAAATTCATGGATTACAGTAACCTTTTTGGAGTGTGGAAAAGTCTGACACTACCAAAAAAATTAATGGGCAACAACTTATCGCTCATTAAATCCTGTCAAAAATCATACTTTCAAAACAGAATAAAGACATTTTCTGACCTTTTCACATTTTGTTTATCTCCAAAATAGTCATTTTGATTTGTTTTATTTAGAAATTAATTTTTTTCTTCTGCAGAATTTATTTTAAAATGAAATACTTCAGTGAAACCCCTTACCCCCATGAATGATGGTGTTTGCAAATAGGTGTTAGAAGTTTTAACATTGAGGACCCACCCTTTCTGGTCTTTTCATTCTGGTGGAAAGAGGGGATGGGTGGTGCTGGCATGATTCTAAGAAATGACACAAATATACCTCCTGTCACATTCACTGAATGCCTTGTTATGATTTGACATTCAGTGATGACTATAACTGAAATATTAAACATGATACATTTTTCCTGAATAATCATGTGGACCTTTTGAGGGATTGGTTTTACAAATTGATTTCACCCTTCTTGCTATCCATGACAAAATATTTAATTAATTCTGGTTCCAATTGTTTTACCTCATAGTAAATAATAGTTAGCATTTAATTCTTAACAAAATATATACATAATTTAGATGGAATACCTGAAATATCAGAACCTTCAATTTTTTTTATTTGTCTCAATTTATGAAAAGACCATAAGAAACCTCAGGAAAGCGTTCAATAAAATTATAATACTAAAACATGCTGTTGAAGTATTATTTGTGACCATTATTTATCTCTTCAGAAAACTAAATTTAACATGACAGTGCTTAATTTGTAAAATGATTGTTCATATCAAGATAATATTCAGGGTTTATAATCATAATAATAATGACAGAGTAGAACCTAATTTTAAAGTACAGGTCACCACTCAAATTTGTAAACATTAACATACTATTTTATTTTCAATGTTTTGATGGTTATTTAATTTGCTTTATAAAATTTCCAATCTGAGCCGAGAGAGGTGGGTGGAAGGGGTGGGGGCTGTGGATGTTCAATATTTTGTGCATTGTGGGCTCAAAGCCAGAAATTATCAAGTGATTATGCAACCAGATGCAGGTATTGTACAGAATTAGGAGCTGGCACTTGAAATGACCACCTCTTATTAATTAATAATTAATTAATACTATCAGGCAAATGATACATTCTAGTTCTACTGCTACCAGAAAACCAATACTGAATAATGGCAGTGTATGAAGCCCAATTACCAACAGAAAACAGTGTTTTGAAACAAAATGTTTAATTAAAAGGTAAGAATGAAAAATAATAATTAGCAAACTATAGGGTTAAAAGCCTTAATGGCTTAATTTACAATGTACTAATGCAAACTGAGAACATATTATTATATGGTTAGCTAACTTCACAAATGTGAATAAAATAATTTACATAAAATAACAAACAAAAGTGAAAATACTACTGGAAAACGAGACCAATCAATCGACTAGAAGTTCTTAAATCTCGAGAGAATTTGCGGTATTAATGTACACCGTCGGTTGTACAATTAGAGTGACGTAGCGAGCAACTTTTCGTGTACTTAAAAAAACTAGTATAACTCTTGTAAAATCGTACAGTACTATTTAAAGACGAACGAACGAACGAAAGAAACTACGAAAGAAAATGTGGAATAAAGTTTGAAACTTACTGTGATATAGACTCCAATTTGTAACCAAGCTGAGCCTCATTTTTAGCTTTATTTTTTCCCTTACGATCCTTGCGACTATTAGCCGAGTGTTACACCAATAATATAAAAAGTTATCCTTTGCGACATGAAAATAAGCTAGTCACCCACTGGCTCCAACGTTACACACCAAACATATGTTGACCCGAGTTCTGAATAATTACTTCCTAGTCGAGAAGTATTAACTTACACGCTAGCCGCCTGGCTGGCTGGCCTGATGTTTGACTGAATTCAACTCGTTGAGAATAGGATAAACAAGCTTCAGTTCACTGAACTAGCCTGGCAGCAATACTCGACGCTGATTGGTCGCACCTTCCAAGGCAGGCTCCAGACAGTCGGGAGCCGAAGCCAGTGGAGAGCTTTGGATGAATTGATTAGAGCACAAGCTAGTTTAAACACCTTGTTATTTGAGTGACAAAATAAGCCAAGTCTAAACAGAGGTCTAAATAACAATTCAGGATAATGTAACACAGGTAAAAAGAAAAGGAAAAAAAACCGAGGAAGGTTTGGAAAACAGAAAAACGGTAAAGAGGCCATATCACAAGAATAGACAAGATAGTTTGATTTATTGTCTAATTTGAAGTTCCGAGTTTTTTTTTTAAGTTCCTTTGTGCGAGGCAGACAGTCGTGGCACCAGGTTGGCTAGCCAGGAGTCAACTTTTGACAATGGGATAGTTTACAGGTGAACAGGGGGTTTGATTAACTACCCGGTCTGGTAGTAAAGAATCATGATTGAGAAGTGACCTGCCGGAGGATAGGGCCTATGTCGTTTGTTACCTTTCAGGTTATGTATAGTGATTAAAAACCTTTTCTATTACCGTTCTACCAAATCATGAGAAAATAACGGAATGACGAGAAAAAAAAAACATTTGGAGTGAAAAATGGTGCATAGTTTTACCAGCAAATGTATAGAAACAATTTAATTTCCCAGTAAAACAGTTGTCTTTTTTTCGCCTCTTCCAAAACCTATGGGTAAATTATGAATGATAGCAGATGTATAGTGTTGGAAGCAGATGTTATGTCTCTCAATTATAAAGGATTATAAGGGATTTAGAAGTTTATTCCCTAGCATGAAATACTCAAAATGTACAGCTTTGTCATGTAATACATATTTTTTTCTGGAAATGTTTAAGGCTGCAATAATATCTCAAACCTAGCCGAGAACATTAAAACAATTGAATATATGCATTTTTTTCTCTCCATCATTCCCTCTCTTCGTATCATTTTGGTCTAACACTGATTTATAAATTAATTTATATCTTTTTGTGTGTGTGTGTTATTGTATTTTTTATTTGGGGGGGGGGGCTTCTTTTTTAGCTTGTTCCAAATCTTCGTACTGGCAATCTGAAGATGTTACAATTTACTCGTTTTCCAATCACATGAATGGTGTTTCTGAGACAGTTGTGAAATATTGTCCATGCCGGGAAGGACAGGCAGGCTCCAAGTTGTCGGCAAATATAAGAATTGTGTTATTGTAAACTGTTTGTTGGTTGGTTCAGGAAGGAAGCTGTTGATTTAAATTGGGCCACAGAGGGTTGACTCCTAGGCTGAGGGCTCCGACATACGTGATTCAGAGTTGTATAGGTGACTTTGGGGAAGATACTCTATAATCGGAAACGAAACTTCAAACAAGAAGAGCACCGTGGTGACGTCATGTTGTCAGACACTCTTGGAGGGTCAATGATGGTCACATGACTAATGTATGTGTTCGTGTGTGTGTATGTGTGTGTGTGAGTTAAACGGTGACCATGTCCCCCCTTAAAGTCTGGAAGTATTTGAGGGTAAAGCCTAACTTCGACCCAATGGTGTTTTTAGGGGTACTGTTGTTTTTAAGGGTACCAGTATGTAGAGCCAGATGCTCTTTCGGGAGGGGTGGATTACCAAGAAAAGTGAAGAAATTAAAAGACAGAGGTATACAAACAAGGATCATAGCAAATGTAGACAGAATCTTTTCACTGAGTGTGAGACCCATTATTATGTAAAAAATAAAAAAAACTTCTAGTTCTAACTGTAATTTCCGGAAAGTGCCAAACTGGAAAAATAACCATGATTCCTTTTCTTGTAAATAATGATGGATAAACTCCCCCTCTTCCACCTCCTTCACGCCCCCCCCCCCCAAAAAAAGCAGCGCCGTCACTGCCCCCAAACAGGTAAAACCTGTACACTTTGTAATTTCCGAAACCTAAGATTCATTGAGCCATTCCTGTCCTGAAATATTTTAAATAGCCACCGTTCCTGTCAAAATATATAAACCAGTTTGAGAAGTCCAAATTCTTTCCACAAAATTCCTATCAATTCACCACTACACAGAGACGGAGACGCAGATTGAGAGCAGAGAGCTCGGAGAGAGAGAAAAAAGTTTGCCTATCGAAGAGCGTCTGAAATAGATTAGAGTGTTGTCTGGTCTGTGGCGCCAGCCAGTCTGTCTGTGTTGAGGCTTTCAGGAGTGATTATTCTCGCAGAGGTTTCGCACCTGACAAGTGAACTCTGTTAGTACACAAGTATTACCGAGCACAGCGTAATCCCGGTGAATGGCAGCTTAAGACTTCTCTTGATTGACAGGTACACTAGCTCGCTAATCAAACCTCTTTTGTTTAGAAGAAGACAAGGGACGAATTGGAACCTTTTTAACATCGTTCTTGAACGACCAAAAAAGAGAGAGAAAAAAACAAAAAACAAGGGAAGGAAAATGCATTGCTCTGATTTTAGCCTAATGGCAAGTGTTTCATGAGAATTTGAAAAATTCATACTCGTTCTGTTTTGGCCCGGGTTTTCGGTGTAGTATTCGGTACAGTTTTGCAAGATATTAGAGGCTTTGACGTAAGACTACGTAGGAGTATACAGGCCTACTACGAAAACGTAAATTGACACGAGAAGTACATAGGTCTCATCTTGTTTCGATAGAAACATTAGCGGCGAGGTTGTTGTTATTATTATATTTTTGTTTCAGTTACTAACAAGGGTACATGGAAAATTAGTCGGTATCTGTGAACTTGCCAACCACTGTATAGGGACTATAGGAATAACTTATATTCATCAAACTTTTGACCAAAGAAAGTAAAATAATTTAGTACTGTAGATTGAGGATGAAACATTAAAGACCCTAACAAGATATGAAAGAAAGTGTGAAACGTAATCAAAACACGGATGGGGATGACAGGAGGGGGAGGGGGTGCCGAAGGAAAATGGGGGGGGGTGAGTGGGCCGGTTGGTTCATACAATAACCTGGTTCATACAATAAACCGTGGACGTAATTCATGTACATAAATGTATGTTACATATGGGGTATAGTGTAATTGCACAAAAGCAAAATTTCTGCTTAAGGCCTACACACGTGTATATTAACAGCTATTGGCCTTGAACCATAATGGTTTAGAGTGGATTGCAAGGAAAAGGAAGTTGATACATTTGTCCTCGTTTTGGCTTTTAGTTGGATAATATTGAGTACAGGTAAACACTTCCTGACCGAAAATAAATAAAAAAACAAGAGAAAAAACAAAACAAAAGGTAAGAAAAACGAACGCCAGCAATTGTCATCGATTGATCAACGATTCGTTTTCTTTTCTTTCATATTTCTTTGTTCGTTTTTGTTTGTTTTATTGTGACCGTTTGGCAGCCCTTCAGATGACTTGTCCACAAACATTTACCGTTTTTGGTTGTCTCTAAGCAGGTTGCCTATTATGGATCAGTCTGCTACTATATGTGCATTGTGATTCAACAAGATCAATGGGGCGGCCCCTTTAACAATTGCCTCATTCTTGCTTAATCAATTCTCGATTCAGCATTGCATACAAACGGTGTTGAGAACATATAGGCTGCCAAAAGTGCTAGCTAAACAGTTGAACAAATAGACTGAACTGAAATTAGACAATTGATGAACTTTACTGTGACCCCTCAAAGAATCGATGTCTTTTGTGAATTCAGTGCTTTGAACATTGTTTACTAGGCTGTCATCCGAGACCCAAAGTACGCCTACATGGAGCTTGTATGGATATGACATATGAAACGATCACCGATGATTGTATAGCCTTTTGCTATGTAATTTAAAGGGACCCGGCTTCGTAAAAAAAAACCCACACAATTAGGATGAATGTTGAAAACTTTACAAACCATTCATATGTAAATTAATATGAAAAACATTGAAACATCTACCATTGATGCATATACATATTTATATACATATGTATATATATTTATATATATACATGTATATATGTATATTTGTATATATGTATATATATGTATATATTTATATATGTTTATATGTGTATATGTATATATGTATGATATAAATATATACATATACAAATATATACATATATATATATATATATTATTGAGATGTTGACAATTTGACAATATTGATGTGTTGACATGACATGTTGAAATGTTGACATGTTGACAATTTCTGTCAACCCCCTGATATAATTTAAAAACCACAACACATATACAAACAGAATCATATTTTCCTTAGTTGGCTTTTTAAATGACTGTTTTTTAGCAAATTTCTCCCAAAAAATAATAAAGGAAAAGGAAAAGAATGACAGACGGTTCGGTTTGCTCTCAGATTCCTTAAGGAATCTGATAATTAAATTGAAACATTACATATACTACTCGTTAGTGTGCATGTTAACGCTATAACGGTCAGTTGATCGAGACCATAGAGGGGAGAGATAGAAGAAATGGTCACGTGATTTGAAAAATGCAAGTTAACCAGCTGCAACTTTTGGAGAACAAAACTCGTTTATTTGCAATGAAAAAAATATGATCAGGTGAAATTTATGAAAGTATGCCTGCATGTAAATAGCAGTTTCCTTTCCTATCCAAATGCTGAACAATATACCGAGAAGACAAATAAAAAAATTAAAAAAAACGAAAGAAAAAAAAACTGAATTTAATATCTATCTTGCTTGATCAGATCCAAGACGCCGCTCTTCTGTCTCAATTTGGGGAGTTGGAGACAATAGTACAGTCCTTGAAGGGAAGCGGGTACCTTTGAGAGGTCACGTGATGACGATGATTAAAAAGAAATCTCGTTACGTGTGAAGAAGCTTGCCGCAGCAGGAACTTTTTCGAAAGGCACTTAATTCGGCAAAAATAACCCTTTACTCAAATGGCTTCGGAGCCAAACGTCTGCCATCGTACCAAGTGGCAATATGTGCATCGCTAGAGGTTTCAAATTCCCGCCAAACTTTCACCCGATGGAGTTGATATCAATGAGTCTCTAAAAATGTTCACTTGACCATCTGAATTCATTTTGTCCTAAGGGGAGACCCCCTTGGGCCTGTACGCAGACTGCCTGATTGTATTATAGGAAGCGTATACACATGTCTCCCAAATAAGATGATGTATCCGCTCAGACACCATTATCACTGGTGTCGAAATTACCCTAGGGGCTTGTTTCAGAAACGGCAGAGGTGTCTTCGTGCAATCAACAAGACGCCAAAGCAATCCCCCTCACTATTTTTTACTCAACAATGTTTCTCTTTTTTTCATTTACTCTCTCACTCTCTCTCCTTGTCTTTCTTCATTGTTTTTTTTATTTATTTTGAGGGTAACCAAAAAAAAAAAAAACTAAGAAAAAAAACTATTAGTTTAGTAGCGATGAGTTGTTCAGTTTTCCAAGCACACACATTTTTTGTTGGCTGGTAACGTTTGTGCAGATCATCGCTCGAAATAACTTAAACACAATCAACTGGCAATAATCAAATAGCAAAGGAGCGCTTCTTGTCATTCGCAGATGTTCTCTGGCGTCGCTATGGCAGACAATTTTCTCTGAGAAAACCGACGGAGGTCGTATAGTCGTATATTGGAAATCTGATTGCACACTTTATTTTATGAAAATGTCAGTAAAAAAAAATGTATATTACAAAAAAAAAAAAGTGAAATCAAGTTCGATTCCCACCAATAGTCAATTGACAAATCAGACCAGACGACACGGTCGGAGTGGTGTCACCATGGAAACAAGGTGTTGTTGAATTTAGGTTACTCTTACACCTTTGATATTTATTTATATTTTCAACATTTTGCTTACAAAAATAATAACAAGATAGTGCTCAATTTGAGAAAGTTGCCGAATTTCTCATTTCACGAATATAATTTTGTGTTTTGTTGCTCATTTTCACTCTCATTAATGCGAAGTCTTTGCTATTTAAATTAATTAAAATGTCATCATCCAATGAATTTGTAATAGAAAGTTCCTTCAATTCCGAGATATCAAACTTCCGTCACAAGTTTTGTAAATCATGCCCTTTCTGGTATTTTAGCCTCTTAACAGGGACAACCCTTTATCTACCAATCTAACTCCGCAGTGAAGGGTATGTTGAACGCTGATCATAGTACTGATTTACCCTTCAACATCAAGAGGAAGGGCATGTTATCGATGGGCCCCGTTTCTAACCACTGGGGATATTTCACTAAGATGATTATTTCCAAAGAAAGTCTGAAATACACACCAGGGTTATAGGAGAGGGGGAGTGCGAGAGGGGCAGGGAGAGGCGCGAGGGTATTCGTCATGTAATATGTAATCAAACACATACTATTCACCTTCCATCTAACTATTCAGATCGGTGTGGTGATTACAAAATATTGGTCCCACAAAATTATTTTCACCTTGTCGCCTCTATATGTAACCCATTAAAGTTAACGCCCAGATCATCATTCATGTGTTTTGGTGGACTAAAACTACGTCGGAAGTGTGCTGAGGGTATCTTTTCTTTCCTTCTATACGAGCGATACGTTATAACTTACGGTAGGATAAAGCTTTGATTTCCATTCTTATGCTTATTACCTATAATGAAAACCTAAAAATATATATATTTTGTAAATCTTAGGATCGTGCTGCATGGAGCTAACATAAGTCCATGCATGATGTTAGGACATAAACCTATCTGTATAAATTATGTGAGCCTAACTTTGGTCAGGGTATACGTCACGAACTGATAGTGAGTCCCGCGTACTCGCACTCCTATACTAGTAGACGGGCCTGTAACTTTGTATTCGTCACCCTCGGGATTTGTACCAATATACTAATTGTACTCAAGGATTCTAGGATACGATAGATACTATATAGTACAACATAACGTATTCTTACTCGTACCATAAGAGCCTTGTACTCATATTTGTGCTCATCACATCGACGGGAATTCGACTTGTATACTCGTACCCATAATGTTGTACTGGCACTAGTATAGTTATTTCGTGTTCGAAGCTTTATGAAGTAACAAGCAGATTTTTGAAAACCACTAATTGGCAGTTTGGATTATACCGATTCATGTAAGCAGGACAAATGTTACCACAAATATACAATACCAGTTATCCGATTTTGGGATAGTAATGTTTTAAGATTTCATCTACATCCTTTATAGACTTTTTTCAACCCATGACTCATTTCCTGAAATCGAGGAATAACTTCCTGCTCTAGTTCACCCATTTTGAAAGTCTTTACATTTAATGATATTATAATTTAAGAAAAAGTAACACTGTGTTTTTCCTTCTCCAGTTTTCTAGTTTCATGTTTTGTGTTTTTTTTTCTTTTTCGCATTCATGCAAGCCGCAAAAGCACGAGTTTGGCTCGCGTGGTATACGACACTCCACTCTTGCTTCAAAGTATGTACTATCCTGTTACAACGTTAACGTCAAAATGCACATGAAATGAAACTTTATCCGATGAAATATTAAAATACATATTATACTCCGAGAGGTGAAGTAGGTTGCAATGGCGTTATTAGGTCACATTGGTCGGATTCTTGGATGGGTGGGTGGGTGGTGGTGGGTGGGTATATTACTGACAGCTGATTTAAAATGTTGTGCTATGTTAAAAGTTTATCTTTCTTTCTTAATATCATTTGCCAAGGCATTCGTGATAATCCACTATGTCTTATAGAGTGTATCGTTTTGGCAACATGACTGACGAGAGGGGGTCGCGGCTACAAATCAACCGTGGGAATTCGCAGTCAAGGAGGAGTCCCGAAGGTATGAATAATAATAAAAAATAAATAAAATAATAATAATACTAATACTAATACTAATAATGATACTTATAATAATAATAATACTTATAATAATAGTAATAATAATAATAGTCATAATAATAGTAAATAATAATTGTAATAATAATAGTAATACTTATAATAATAATAATTATAATAATAAAAGTAATAATAATAATAATAATGATTTATTTATTTTCATAATGTATAGCATACTGAAACTGAGAAATCTGTAGAAATGACGTTGCTGAAAAGCGGGAATTATAAAGGACGTGTGGGGGGGGGGGGTGTGGGGAGATTCCTATCGTATTTAGCTCATGGTTTGTAAACTAAACGTTATTTGGTTTCATTCCAACATGTATTTCGTATATTAATGTAATATAATGAATGTCCCGATCATCATTCAATTCGGCGGAGCCACGCATCATGTCACTTTAACCAAGTAAAACGTGACACTGACCGTCCACTCAAGCTCTCGTGACTATCATATTCGCTGATCGAAGCTTATGATTTGCTGTATTAATGATTAGCTACAAATGTTTTCCGAAAGTTTAATAAAAAATAAATAAAAAAAAATATATCGATTGAGAAAGAACAAAAATATGTAGTATTAATAATAACAAGATCTTTAATGCATCACCTTACTGTCAAATGATAAAAGTTTCTTCCGAGACAATGCAGGCAAGGTGTCTGCCCGCCGCCATGATAATATTTTATTTAATGATCAGTATAACGAAATTTTTTGTTTTCACTTAGCATTACAAATTGGTCCGTGTCGCCAACTCGACAGCCCCCTAGGATTAGAACCAGTAAATATGAGGCTGGAAGATTAATGCAACGAAATATTACTTATCGAAGTACTAAGAATGCTGGCACCATTCTCAACTGAATGTAAAGATTACTTTCTTCTCTGTTCCCATAGCAACGCTTTATCGGTGGCTAGAAATGTTGAGGTTTTCAAGTACAGAGTTGAGCATAAAACCCATTAGAAGTACGAACAGATCGAGGTACTCTTAATCGTTCTTTCAGACCGTTGCCAACATTTTCAGAAGCAAGCCAGAGCCCGTATCTGGGACACTGCAGTATTTACACCATGAGAAATTCATACATCCGAATTGAGAAAGGTTGTAAAACAGTATTCAAATCTTCGATCAGGTTTTTTTTTCTTCTCCCAAACATACAGATTTCTGTAAGGATAGGTTGCTCAGTTTTGGATTGTTTGTTTGCTATTGTTAAGAAGTAGATTGTTACTTAAAACATTTTAATAGTTTTATTATCAGCGCACACAAAACAATGTCTAACAAAGTCAAATTTCCTTTTCTTATCTGCATAAGTCTATTGTTTTGGGTTAACTATAAGCGTACACCGCCCTCAGAAAGTGTGATCGCCGAGGTGACCGTGTAAGGTCTCCTAACCCTCCCCTGAACCCCCTCCTAGACCTCCCCTCTGAATCGCCTCCCATGTATCTCCCCCCTGAATGAACGAATGGATGAATGATGAACAAATAAATGAATCAATCAATAAATGGATGAATGAATGAATCAATCAATAAAACAAAATCGGATAAAATAAATCTGCTTTGAAAGTATTCTTATTTGAAACCTTAAAAACTCGATCGATGACTACAAACGTTTTAGATAATGTTAAGGGTCAATGAAACGTGATAGCCTTCCGTTAGAGGATGGGAACTGATGTACCATAGAGGTCATCCTACACTAGATCTTCTATTTTAATCGTTAAAATTAATTCTTATATAATGGCCTGTGATTTCCTGTTGTTACAACTTTGTATGTTAATATTAGTAAACGGTCTTCCCAATGCGATGTATTTTCTATGTCATTTTTATCGACAGACATTCAAGTTAATTTGGAGGAAGGAACGAAAGGAAATCGCATAACTATTGTAAGTACAACCTGTCGCCAGCTACTTCCCTTTATCTCTCTGGCAACACGTTATTATCTCACGAACATGACTTAGTAGTCTCAGGAGCCTAGAGATCGAGAACGAGAGAGAGAACTTTTACCTTTCAAACTATTATATTTCACCTTTATTTGACCATGAGGGCATTACACCACCAGATTGTGGAACCTGACAAAAAGAAATATTCACTTGAACTTCAAGTCAGCGGCACCCTAGGACGGTGCATTAAGAGGAAACCCATGAGCAAATATTTGTCAGCTATCAGTGGGGTAGGGGGGGGGGGGTGCAGATGACCGGTGGGGTCTGGAATCTTCACCAGAAGAATGATAGTTGTGTAGATGCTATAGACGGATGGCCAACAAAATGCGGTTTTTTGCTTATCTGTTCCAAATTCAGATTTTCATTGAACTTAGTTCTTACTTCAAACTTTTTAACTTTACCTTCGAGATAAAAAACAACAACAACATCATTTTAATACGAGGTATATGAAACGAAAGCTTTATCATTTGATCACAAGCCTGGCACCTTTTTAACTAATACAACATATCATTGCCGTGGGTATCTCTAGTTGAAAAGGTAGGTAGGGGGAGGGGGGCATACTCCTGTCCCCCTCCCCCATCCCTACACATATGACTCTCTGTAACAACGAAGAATGGCAATTCTAGCAAGAGCTAAGGTATATAATATTCCTTCACATACAAAAGTCCATGACTTGAGTAAGTGGAATAAGGAGAAGAGAGTATTGCTTTCAAACCCTGTCCCTTATTTATCAAATGTTTTCTGTAGGCCTACAACACACGACACACAACACTGTTATAGACCTCAATTCTGTACCCGCCAACCGCCCCCCCCCCGCCCATAACCATATTTGTGGGGAGAAGGGAAGAGGTACAGGGAAGGGGTTGAATGACTGAAAGATAAGGTTCTTTCGTTTGTACCATCGGTAACGGCTTGAGAAGGTACATCTTCCTTAAAGGGATGGTTGCAGGACGGGAGAAGGGACAAATGCACCAACCATGCGTTCATGGCTAGGCGTCTGTCGACAGCCGGGAAGTGACATCATACGTTAAAGAATAGTGGTTTCGAACATTATTAATTAAACTCCCTCGAAGCACACTCGATTGTCTCGCTTAGATTCCAGTCGTGGAAGCGGCGCGGTCATGCAGGATGAAGAGTGGAAACCAGAAAAAACGTTAGTGGTTCCGATTCCCAAACATATTCATACATGCAGTGACTAATGCGGCAACATATAAAGGAAGGTATGACCAAGAATCGTTATCATACTGACAAAGTCTATTTAGTGACAAAGTATAAAAACAGATATATGCATGAATATTAATGAGATCAAATCTTATGATATCATGATAAGCATGTATACATATCTATATACTGTATTTACATTATATTATCTTACTTACATTGTATTATCATTAGTCATACTATTTCAGAGATAACTGATTATGGAATTTTATGTTCACTGATTAGTATTCATGATATGCACACAAAAAAACAACACGGTGGTTGTATGCATGTACGGTGTGACAAACCTAATATGTCAAAGATGAAAATCATGGAGCATTTGGTTCTTGTGTTGTGTTTAATAGCCATTTCTTAAAATTGGATGCATATTAATGACATTAAGATGGAAATGTCATGAAAATGTGCTTATTTTGTACCAACATCACCATACCATTCATGAACCAAATTTTACGTTAAGTCCTGCCCATTCATTCATATTCATGTCATGGGAACCAAAATCAATCTACTCATCGCAGGGCATCTACCTACTAAATATGACATTGATCCATCTTGTGGTAGTTGAGATATCTTGTTTACTAGCTGTTTTTGACAATGTCCCGTTAAGCCCCATCCATCATGAATATTACTGAGGTAAAAAAAAATGTTGTTACAAAGAACATGTATTTGTAGTTACATCAACATTGAACGTTCGACTTAAAACAACTTTCATTCAATTTGCCTGCCCCAAATCATTCTAGTCTTCGATCTAGTATTTCCCCTCAATTTCCCAACTTCTCTGAGCGGGAGGATTTCGGCAAGTTCATCACTTGTTCTAGGCCTGTCAACCCATTCTGTTTATCTCTATTCTCATAGTTCCGTTAATAATAAAAGATAAAAAAAAATCCCTCGTTAGTAACTTAAAATTTATGTCATCTTCCTGGCTCCATCTAAACTCAAAGAAAACCCATAGCTGGCATAAAAAAACAGAAGACATTTCAATCTCATCTTTGCTTGGAAGGCTTTCCAAAAGAATCAAATTGCGGGAGATATATCCCCAGGGTACTTAAGTGAGAAATTGATGTCTGTCTTTTCAACGCGGAACTGATGGGTCGAGCTCCGTGTTTGGCGCCACGCTAATGGAAACAGGTGTACGCGATGCTGACCTTTTGTGAGTCAGTTCACCAATAGCCTACATTATATAGTGAAGGAATGGTGGGGGTTATCGTTTGAAACAGTAACGATCTTTGTATGTTGTTTATTGAAGTCCACGCTTCACATTACAATCCTAACCCCCCCCCCCTGCCCACGGTCCCCGCACACATACAATCCATACTTCACATAACGGTCGTAACCTCAACCTCCGCTCCCCGGCAGATTAAAATGTGTAGGGAGTTAGGAAACCCCTGCAGGCTCAGCCTCAGGCCCAATTATGCTCCTGCAGTCGGTTTTAGGCCTATATATAATATTATGTCTGAACCCCACAGCCCTGCACAGCCTCAATGGGTGGTTACGTAATACACCTCCTTGTATCCAAACTGTGTAAGATTATTCCACGATTACCTATGTAGACATGTTCTCTGTAGAAGTACACAACATACGACCGGTACCGTCTTGTAAGCATTAAGGGACCCCCACCCACCCATATGCCCCTAGCTTCGCTCCTAATTCGACATCAGTGTAAATAATAAAGCAATTAATTCTCAGTTCCTTTGGATGGCACGCGACGACTTAATCATCTCATAAAAAGTTTCTCCAAAATATTTACATCATTGATGATTTCATTTCCATGGTTGTCTCCCCATCAAAGGACTATACTGAATGGTTCGTTACATGTTCATTGGAAATCCAGAGGCCATCAAAGCAATAAGAAATAGACCGTAGACTGGCAGACAATGGGGTGATTATTAGTTTCGTGGAATAAATGTTAACACGTAATGATCCTTAATTAAGCAGTACAAACGGTACAATGGAGATGTTTAATTGAAGTAACTATGAATTCCTTAATTTCTTTTTGCTTAAATCGAATACAGAACTGGACGGTACCCAAAGCATAAAAGAAAAGAAATGAAAACAAAGACACAGAAGAAGAAGAGAAAGATACTACTCCCTTAACCCCCCCCCCCCCCGTACCCCGGCATACCATCTTGCAAAATATAGGTTAATGTTTGTTTATGGTTAACGTTTGTTTGTTACTCAGTAGCAGTATTAAAATCATGATGTCATTTTTGGCAGCGAACTCCGCAGGTAAGAAACAAGATCTAAAATAATTCCTGTATATATATAGAAGCACAAAAAGGAAAAAGATCGAAAATAATTCCTGTAAATGTATCTATGCAACAAAACTATCAGTTCCTGTGATGATGAACAGGTGAAAGCAATCGGCAAAGCCCCGTTATCCGTTCCCCCGATCTGTCCAAACAGTGCGCGGAGCCAGTTAGACTACGCAGCTGTCAGGAACAAGCTCACACTAGATAACTGATGCATGAAGAACGCACGAATTGGTTCAAGTGTAGATTTAACGTCGCGACAGCGCGGCGCCAGCCTAATGAAAAATGGACAAACACCTGCGGTAATACTGTTCACACTCACTCAACGACTGTCGTAGCGGCCCCCCTCATTGCTTAGCGTATCTGCGTTAGTGGCCAATGTTTATACTGGCTAAAAGCGATTACACTGCAATGGGCGAGAACTGGAGATATTTATTTCAACGGTTAACGTTTCTAGGTGACTGCTGATGCAAGAATTTAAAATACAGGTAATATCTGGGAGGTTTAATGGGAAAGATAACATTATGTCTAAAAAACGATGGAGAAAATCATTTTGACGGTTGCAGTTGAAGTCGGCATGGTAAGATACCATTGTATATTCCCGTACACATTTCTAAGTTTGTAATGCCTCGTTTTACGTTCTGCATGTAGGCTACATCAACGCCTGCGTACTTTGCAATTTGTTAGTGCTTTATTTATTTCGCTATTATTAATTAAATTACCTCATATTTCGATCGAAATTTAAGAAAGATAAAAATAAAAACTTGAAGGACGAAATGATAAAAAGATTACCCAGCAGGTACAGAAAAAAAAGATAATTTATACTTTCTTCATTGTATATGATCGTGTATTTGACACGATTTCATTTTCTCTTTGATCTACAGAGACCATTTCAGATGTCGTCACGGGATGTGTCTTTCTCTAATTCGAACAGAAATAGCCTATATATATATATATATATTTATATATGGATAACTGATTTCTGGGTAGATAATTTCTCTACGAAAAAAATAGAGCTTTTGTCAAGGTTGTTTCTTATTCAGTGGCAAATATCTTCAAACATACTACTAAGCCGAAATTAAAAGTCAACGTTCCCATTCAAACCCATCCAAACGAGCAACAACTAGTCCTACGCACGCAGGCTTCTCGAGGATCGAAAAATCATAGGTTAACTGAGGACACTACGTCGCAACACAATAACATTCCCACTTCACACAAACGGCTGGAGACAGTGAGTCGGGGAATCCGCATTCACTCAACAGTCATTAAAAGCCGCAACAAATGGGGGGGGGGGGGGCGCCCGGTGTGAAAAAATTGTGAATAATTTTACGAGCGGGCTTTGCATTTGCTTTCGATCAGATGGGAACAATCAATTTGAGAGAAAGAAAGAAACAGAAAAAGAGTGTCATCTAACAAAATCGACAGAAAAATAGAAGCTCTAAGCTCAACAAGGTTTATTATTTTTATTATTAAATTTGTAATACATTTATTATTATGATTATTATTATTCAGAATGGAAAAAAAATAACCCCGACTTGAATGAAAAAGTGTAGTAGATTCCCATGCTTTTTCACATAGTGACGCTTTTGTAAGAGTTCAAGCCCGTACTATTCGAGTTCTATATACTTTTCGGAAACGAAAATTAAGTTTTAAAAGTAAGCTAAGATTAATCTGAATAGTTGCTTTGATTGAGGCCCCCTAAAAGTGGAATCAAAAGGGTATATGTAAGAGATTGATCAAGAAAATCATTTGCAAAGTTGCGGGTAACTTTAGTCAGTGAAGAAGAGGGATTAGAAGACAAACCCAGGTATAGCTTTGAAAGCGGGAATGCCTTCTAGTATAAATGTGTAGAGAACACATATAACCGAAATTTGTGCAGTCCGACTTAACCTACAACAGATGTAGTATACCGCGATGCATTTCAGTTGAAAATTAGTGGCATTGATTCCCTTTGTCTCCTGAACTAGCCAAGACATGAAATCTAATCTCATGGATAAACAATCATATGTCTTAAAATTATTTTTTTAATGTCCCTTTTATTTTCGATTTTTGTATATATGCTTTAAGTTTTTATTTCTTTTGTAGATACTGCTTGTTTGCTGTCATATTTTCAACCATTTTATGGTTAATACACTTTGTAACTGACGGCTTTGAGGAAGAGTTGCCCCGGCTATTCGAGTGACCGTCTTCTCAGGGGAAAGTTGAAATAAAAAAAAAAATAAAAAAAAAATAGAAAAATGTCTACTTTTTTTTTTTAAATTTGAAAACTTTGTCAGTAAGAAGTTAATACTATATATCCATTGAACTTCTTCTCCAAGAGGCATCATCACCATTTTTGAACAAAGCATGAACAAAGCAATTCGACCATTGTTATTTTGGGCCTAAAGTAAAAGGGCTTTTTGATAAACGAAACAACAAATATCACGAAATTCATAATGTAATTTATATTTGAATGCGGTGCATCATGTTATTAATGTATACACCGTCAGAACGCCTTCAAAGATTACAAACTCCTTCCTGCTTAAAACGTTTACGTTTTCGTTATTGTTCTTTTTTGGTTTTTGATTGCGTTTCCGTCAACGCAAATCAGTCGGGTTGTTCGGGGAGGAGGGAAGGGGGGGGGGTTGTTAAGAGGGAGAGATTATGAGGATTTAGAGACATGGGATACACTATCTCTACGATTTTTGACGACAAAAACCTCCTAATTCAAACTAACAGTGTTGTGGACATAAACCGCAACCACCTGATACACAACCGAGCAAGTTTTTCCTTTAGTAAACCCAGTGACGATTCACGGTCAGTCAAAGTCGGGACACGGGGCTTCTCTGTACTTTTCCATTATCATTATCATTACTCTTTCCCAAATACAGTCGACATCTCTGAATAGGCTATACCCTTACACTAATGTAGCTAAACGGAAAGAATCTTACGGAGATGAGATGAATTGCCGGGAAATTCATGGATGCCTTTTGCAGTTATATTGGTAACCTTTGACCTCAGTAGGGACGTGTCCTTGACGTCACCCATGCATGTACTTCGGCTGAGGAAAGTTTGCATACAAACGATGTGGGATGACGTGGTAACATGTCCAATATATGTCCAATATTGAAAGATGTCCTCTCCTGACCTTCCAAATTTCCAACCAAGAAATTCGGCAGTAAGCCTAGGGTTTGTTGAGTAAGCCTGCATGTATAGGCTATACAATGTTGTCATAGGACCTTTCTAAGGAAAGCATGTAGCCTATACATACTTACTATGGAGTTCATGCAAGCTATACACGCACGGTGAGGTGGATCATTATACATTGCAGCTACTGTACTATTTACAGGGACTTTTAACACTGGTAACTTTCGATGACATTTGACCTCTGCAGAAGCGATAGTATATTTGTATTCAGTAAACCATAATGTACTTTTTGAGATGAACTATCGCATATATTCGTTTTGCTTTCGGCAAGAAATAAAAAACAAAATCCACTTTCAGCCAAGAAGATTTCTCTTGTCTCTTTCCTTTTGTTGACATATTAGAAGTTTTCTATAAAGTTTGATATTATTGTTACAACTTATTATATAAAAGATTCCCTGATTCACAATGCAGAGCTAGACAAGAAGTATAAGTATTTGGCCTGTATGTATATGAACTATTCTCTCTATATATATGTTGTTTTTTTACAAAATATAACGTGAATCATGCGATAAATGGATCAATGTTGCACCTGTTAACATTTATTTGTAATGTTTTGAAAAAATGGATACGTCGTTATATGCATAGTGCGCTTAGTGCTTGACACGTACGGTTATAATATGAGGAAACAATTAAAATGTACGCTTGTGTTTATTTAAAAGTTAAAAATTAAAATCATTTTCTTTGCATTGAAACAATGTGAATTTTACTAATGGACAGTGTATTGTTTCTCGATACTCATTAAACATTATCAGCAAGTTCATATGAAGTGACGACAGCATAGAGGAGTTATCAACTCAAAGGCAGACAATTATCTCTAAAAGATCTAGAAACATTAAGGCTGATTACATCTCTAAATAGCTATGTCCCGCAAACGAGCCAGTCACCCTGGCGCCATTAAACTCTTAGTACACGCTGACACCTGCACCGAACTGCAGTGCCTGGAACATTGGAACTGCGCGGGTTCGGCAATGAATGTTCGCGCTGTTAAGCCTCAAAACACAGCTGGATGAAACTTATATATAGTGATATTCCTACCAGCATGGCAATTGAGTAAAATGTTATAGTATTCGCTATTTTGCTATAATATTTGGCATGGAGACACCTGTCGAGAAGACATTTAAATTACGCGCTAATTTAAATAGAGGGATTTATTTTAACACTTCCATAGCGACAGCGTCTAAGTTTCCAAACTTTGTTTAGCCTCATAGTGAGGAGCTGCTAGTCCTCCTACTATACCAACTTAATGGAACATTAATTCTTCCAGGTTCTAGCCAGCTCTAAGAGTACCCCCTGTTCATGCGGTAGACCTAGAGCCTTGTACGTTACAATCTCCTGTCAATGCGCCGGGGATCCTTTCTGGTACAAGGGGGAGGGGAGGGGAGGGGGGATTTGAACAGAGATCACAGTTGTCCCAGTCTACATAGCCAAAATAATGATCAGTTTACATTATGGAACTGCGAGCTATGCAAGCAAGCTATGTATGAAGAACCCGATAAGGAAGTGAATATCCACAAGTATTGATAAAACAAACAAAAAGACCCGACTACAGGCGACAAAGCCACCATTTATGCCAAAACACACAACACACGCACTAAGAACGATTGTGTGACCTAGAGACTTTAGGTGGAAGAATGAGAAGGAGGGCAGTAGACCTAATGGACTGTTCGTCGGGATGGAGGACGGTGCTGAAAGGCTTTCGAATGCTATAGGGAGTGATACGGTATAGTGAGAGTGTCGTCGTTATGAGGAGAAAGTTAAGTGTAGAGGGGAAAGAAATGTAGGGTGTTAGTTTCCAATCTTATTGTCAATTGCATGACCATATTTGGGTACAAATATAGCTATATTTTTGAACAGTCAAAGTGCGCTGGATTCTAATAATCTTTTGATCATATAACTTGTCCACGCATTGTTATCCCGTATTACAAACAATCGCAATGAAACATTTTGTTTTTATATTCCTGATATTTTTCAGAATTTTGTTCGTGTTTAATGGTCAAGTACCCACCATGACTAAAACAGAAATCAAAATATTTTTTATGAGTAAAGCCATCAATTGTTATGGTTGGATAAACAGCGATTACCAATATGTTGTAGGCACCTTAATCTTCAAAATATGTCAAATCCTCTCCTTATTTCACGTTTTGTGCTTTTAAACTGTTTTGCAGTTTACAATTAAAAAAAAGGAAACTTGCATAGAGGTTGACGAACAAAGCTCGTAGGCATATTATTGGCTTGTATCGATTAAACCCCATAAAAGCTGAGTGAAATGAGACTAGCATATTGGTTTGGAGCATTTAGTGTCGTTGTATAGCCTTGTAGAAAACTTGCCGATTTGCACGTTTACAAAGCTCTGTTGTACGTTCCTTGAATTGCAAATGCTTGAAAGCTTAAAAGTCTCTTTCAAACATTTATTGTGTTATTGATACGACATAAACTGCAAGGAAGTGATCTATAGGCTTCGTAATCATCATAACAATCATTTTATCAGATCAGTTCTAACGGATCCAAAGTTCGTTATGAAGGGATGATTCCACATTAAATGACATCAGATAATAGGATGTATGAGGTTACCAACTTAGTTTCCTGCTAGATGAGGAAAGTGCATGTGTAGACTGGAGATAGGTAAGAGAGGAACGAACTTATTTGAGATCTTGTTCTTTCATTCAGAATGCCCGAATATTTTAGCGTATATTTCTCCTCTCAGCAGATATACCTTTTTCATTCTTGTTCCCCTGCCAATTCGAATAATGAATAGAATTCAAAGACAGTTCGTGATTTTTTTTTTTTTTTTACGACGATGGAAACGACAGTCAAATTTAAATTTAGGGTAACAAAGTATGCAGGTGAACATACACTGAACGTGGGTGAAGCAATGTTCCCCTTAACGTGGTCATAGGAGGGCCTACATCTAGATGATGCCAAAGAATTCATTGGGTTCGACAAGTTGGTTACCGATTTCTTCGTTCATAATATTTTGGTGTCCGTATAGAGGGCAGCATGCGATTCCATTAAATGCACACTGGGATTTAGGAAGTCTCATTCAGAATCTTCAGTTAGCAACAGTTAACGGGGAATTGTCAATGTCTTACAACGGGGGGGGGGGGGGGGGTGGCGGGTGCGATATTGTAGGGGTGGGGTTGGGATTAAAAGTGGGCTTAAGGAAGGGCCTTAAGAAGAACATATATGGTAAGATTCTTAAACAAATTAAGAGCTTATATGCTTCTAACTGACTATACTAGACTACTGTAACTGAAGACTAGACTGCAAGTCTGTTTACTTTTAGCTATAGCTTACACTTAACAGTGTACATGAATAGGCAACATGTATTTCCCACACTCATGTGCGGATACAGAATTCCATAAAGGAAGTGCGGGATTGGTTGAGGGGGGGGGGGGTGGCGGTTCAACGGGAACATTTGTCAGGTAGGAGTGGGATAAATAGATAGAAAGAGGAGAATGGGAATTCACGTAGCCTGAGATAAGTTGACTCATTTTTCTATAATACCGTAATAAGGGGATGAGAGGGGGAAATAGTGGATGGACAAATTAACTGTTATAACGTCAATACGGCCAAAAACGGTCAGCACTTTCAGATGCAATAAATAAAAACTGTTGTAGTGTATAACTATAGATATATACTATAGATAGACTGTGCACGAATATCTGTGATTAATTGTATTGTATTATATTTTATTATATTGTTTAAGTTTCGGGTGGTAATAATTCTTACACCCCCTCCCTCCCTCCCCGTTTTTCCCGTATGCATTATGACCACGGTAAGACATATATATAGCACTGTAATTGACCTTACTTTGGCCTATGCACTCATAGGGAAGGGGTTACAGACCTAGCCGTTCTGTCTGCAGTCATGATAACTAGTTTGTTCGACGTTTAATTTTATCAGCGATATGTTCTCACCAGAGCGAATAGTCTCTGGCGCCATTGGTCTAACGTTATGCTGGTATGGCGACTGCTACACGGGAAATGAGAATCCATATCTCTATTAAGTAGTGAATTATTTAGGGGAAGAAAGAAAGTGATAGTGAGAAAGAGAGAGAGAGAGGTTACAACATAGAAGTTGAAATTGGCTTTGTTTAAAAATGTATGCATTTGAAACGTATACATAAACAGTCCAGTGCTCCATGGTTGTAAGATACTGTTTTAAAAAGTGTGTGGGTGTGGGGGAGGGGTGCGAGGAGTACCCGTTGACTGGACTGTTAGACGAAAGACGATACCACAAAATGTTTATATATATTTATATATACATATATATATATATATATACATATATATACATATATACATATATACATATATATACATGTGTGTGTGTGTGCATATATGTTTATTATTTGTTTATTCCTTGACCTTATGTAACAGACGTTACGGAGAAGATTAAGATTAAGATAAGATATATGTTTATATGTTTATATATGTACATATATATATATATATATATATATATATATATATATATATATATATATATATATATATATATATATATATATATATATATATATATATATATGTGTGTGTGTGTGTGTGATTTGAACCCCAATAGGGCTATGTGTTTGATTTGGTATTTCTGACTGGAAATCGTGTCAATAAATTTGATTTCAACGGTGAATATACTACGCAAAGAAAAAAACAATAACATTACAAAACAACAAAACAATGATTGATCAACCCTAAACCATTTTGGACGGCTACAGAGGGAAGTATGGTGGATGGGATAGGAGAGGAAACAGTACATTAAAATGTTTTTGAAGTTTAACTTAAGCATTATAAAATGATAACAAGACACTGTACACTTGTTTCTTTTGCGATGGTACCCTACTGGTACTTTACTTGACGGTACCCTACTTGTCACCAGTAGAGCAACTAATAATAATAGTAATAATAATAATAATAACAACAACAGTAATTACAAGTTAATGAGTTCGAACAAGTCTGATAAAGAGACCACAAACACTTCTGGTGTATAATCGATTACATGAATTCATGACCTCATTTTGGAAGGGGAAATCGATTCCGTTTCATTTAAAAATTTAAAATGATAGGCTCAGAAACTTGTTTCTGTGTATTTACATCAAGAGTTTGTTTACTACATTCCACAGATAATAATGTTTTAGATTATTCAAAACAAACAAACCAAGCAATATGTATGGATTTACACTCCTTGGATGAATGAATAAATATATGTTGCTTGAATATTATAGGTACCTGTTATGAAGAATAGTAAATAAAACAAAAATGTATTGGTCACCAAACAAAAAGGTATTATATCTTACTTTTCATTTCTAGAGTCTGATGAAAGTATATTTCTATTTACTGTACAGACATGGTAACAAATTACAATATGCACAAATGTTGCCAAATTACCAGTTTTAAATGTCGTTGTTCAAGACTTCGAGTTTTATCCAAGTCAAAGAACTATTGAAAATGTGTTCATGTTAGCGGATTACATATTATAAGGGAATTTCCCTACAGTGGGTTAACAGCCCCGTTTCATTTTCTATTCGTTTCTAAATCATTAATCACGCATCATTTTCTATTGGCGTGCATATATCCTTTCTTTTGCATTATAGATATTATGGGACGGTTATATTTTTTAGTAAAAACTTTTACAAACATGAAAACGATAACCCTACAGAAACCCAAATAAACTCACTTAGCCTACCCCAAAATAAATTAAAAAATGAAAATAAATAAAGGCCTTAAGATAAACAATTCTTACAGAAGTATATTGATAGATCCATAAACAGATGATTATATAAAAAAATTGCCCAAGATTCAGTTCATAATTACACAATTTAAATTCCCTTTTCACAGATCCTAATTTACAGAACGTTGTCGCAGATAAACAATAGGAGAAAATTCTATCAAGTAACTTTCTTATATAAAACCACATAATTGTACTAAGCGATTTCAGCCATATACCTCACATTATTGTATACGTCCATATCTATGTAAAAAGATTTGGAGATGGGGAGGGGAGCGCGTGGGGGGGGGGGTCGGAGAGGGGGTTCCTTATAATAATTTATTTTTAATTGCCAAAGGCTCACATCATAAGTAAAAAAATATTTTAACCCTCTTTTAGAAGTCAGAATTTACAAATTGTCCCAGATAAACAGTAATTTTATTTGAGAAAATCTAAAGTTAATTTACTTTGCAGGTGATCATAGCAAGATTTTATTCACTGTGGGAGAGGACTGGTAGTCGTGGGGAGGATTTGCGGGGAGGGAATGGAGTGTATGGGGGTGGGTGGGGGGGGGTGGGGATTGTTGCTATATTAAAGATCCTTCCTTTTAAAGATGTTGCTCATTATGAATATAATGCGCATACAACTGACGATGACAAATAAATCAACCTATGGCTAATGATAGTTTAAAATTCTATATTTTTACTAATAAACTTGAATTATAGTAATTTGAACCCCAGAAATAAAATTTAAGAAAAGACATTATCTCGTGCCGTACGGGAAATCACAAATGTAAATAATTTTACAAGCTAAAAACGAAATGCATGAGTGATTCTGTTATGAACAAATGGGGTGTTGGGACCATTTAAGTGGAACGCACCTTTTCACAAACATCGCAATATTTTTTTATTGAAATCTCAATGCATATCAAATGAAACTTTAATTTAATACAATTTAATTTTCTTCAACAGCTAGGTGGTATAGTAATGATACTATTGCCATATAAAACCATGCAGAAATAAAGCCATTTTCTTATTATATGCCTCAGTACACTTTGAAAGAGGTAAATTTGTAAACGTTATTCTCCATATAGGCTTATTTGGATAACTGAACAGTTGTAAACTGTCACTCAAATGAAGTAGATATGAACATGTTGTAATTATTATAGCATAAAAACTAATTAATTTCTGCACCTTTAAACATCTAATATAACATAGATCTATTACCAGTATGTTTAGCTTTATGTATTGTTTTTTTTCTCATCTTGGGTTTTATATTAGGCGTTTTGCATACATAGTATTTTGCCTTCGTCATGTGCAGCCTTGTACCTGCATTAGCAAACGTTAACATTTCGAACACAACAACAGTACTGTAATAACTGTCTTTCGTGTTATGGAAATTAAATGGTTAGACTAGTTTCTTGCAAGATGTGGTAAATACAAGTCCTTGAAAATAAACAATAGATTATTAACAAAAGGTTTCAGTCTTGTATCAACAAATTGTTCCCATTATTTCTTTTTAAATTTTTATTTCAGAAATAATACTAAAAAAACACGGATTTCTTTCACTATTACATATTTATATTTTGCAACTACCTTCATGCTCTATAATGTTTTTTAAAAGAATTTTGGAGTAATTTTAAGTTCACGTTATGCTACAGTTCAAATATGTCCATCTCTCGTTTTTAAGGCATTAAATATCACACATATACCAATAAGTATCAACTTTGATTTCGCTTTGGTTTCGATTAGTTTGTTCCGATAAACCATTAATTAAATTAACAAGGTACATTTGGTAGACGATTTTATCTTAGTTGAAATGGCGTTCAAGTAGATTTAAATTTGGTACCAGACCGTTAACGAAATGTCCATGGCTTATAAAGATATTATACTTAGATATCAAAACACGTGTATCTGATCCATGAACAGACCCAACGTTCAAATTCACTAGTTGAGGAGGTAACAGGGTAAAACATATATACATCTTAGTTGCTTATCGCATATTGGTTTCCCAAGTAGCAACTTTAAGATTGGTTACAGCATGGAGGTTTTTACCTCCATGGTTACAGTAACGGCGCAAGCATCAGCAATGCAGCATTACGTGAAAGGGGATGTTCTTTTGAGAGGGAGTGGGAAGTTAACAGCCTCGCCTGCTTCCGCATGAATAAAATAGGACAGCTATCACCCCCCCCCCCCCCCGTACAATTAGCCCTCGAAAGCTTTGATGAAGTCCGGCTTTGATTAGCCTATAGAGTTAGTTACCCTTACATGGTCATATGCAGGTCTGTAGTTACAGGCAGCCCTCTTATCTGTGTCCACTGGATGTTTGACCTTCAAACAAACTTTAGCACTTGCTATCGATTTTTCTGGACCTATTATCAACCAGTTATTTTGACCAAGAAACCCACTTCCCTATTTTAGACATTTTATGGTCAACGAGGAATTTCCGTTTCCAGTTGGATAATTCAAAATTTGACGATTCTTTCATTGTATTTATTATTGTTGAAGTTATTTAAAAGTGTAACCGGGGGGTCATCACTAATTCAACAAGTTACAGTGTTAAATGATTTAATATTTATTCTTTACACAGATTAAAAATCCTTTGAACAATTTTGTACTGTAGTTCAAAATTGTGGTACAACAAGTGAGAAACCCTAATTATTCAACCAAACCATAACTCAAAACAGTCTACAATTTTGTCTATTTTACAACAGATTTATTTTACAACAGATTTTTTTATTCATTTATTTCTTCTTCTGTGTTTTGAGGTGCTCTATAAGAGATAAGTTGGGGGCTTAAATCTATTATATCGTATTTATGACTAATTCATAAATTTAAATCAATTAATTAATTATATTTTAAAAAGATTTAATGGTGGTTTTGAGGCACCAAGTTGTCAAGCAAAACCAACAGAAATGGTTTTCCATATGCGACTTCAACATTACGATTATGACAACATATGTTTCCTTTTGTGGGCAGGATACTGTTAGATAGGTTGAAACATAATAACGTGTTAGATAGCTGACGCTGTGATTAAAATCTTGAGTTTCGCTACATCCGAAATATCGTTGTACAAGGCACTGGTAGGCAACTTGACTGCTTCAAAATTATAACACAAGAATTGCTCAAATATACTTCATTACCGATAGTTCTATGCCAGCGGTTTTTTTTTTAATTTCAGTATTATTATTCTTTATTTGGGAGGGGAATAGGGGAGGGAGAGGTGTTAAAATAATGTGACTAATCTCTGACGAAATTTTACCATGTGTTTTGAACCTGAAGAATATGAATATCCCATTCGCTGAAAATGTTGGCGAAAAAAAAAACACATGTGCTTTCTTTGTTGTGACACACACCTTGTTGTGTTGTATCATCTGAAACAAAAGCATGTGCTTAAACGAGTTTTCTTCATGAATATTTCAGATAAATCGTACCGTTACTGAAAAATTATTGTCACTTTTTAAATTTATTTTTGGAGTTGGTTCATACTGTGCCCAATTTTGCTCGACTTTTTCAGTTTCATTTCAAGGGTTTACCTGTATAAAGACTCTAACGAATGAATGCGTTGGAATAAGTTTTCTCTCGACCACTTTTGTGCCATAAATAGGGCCTATATAGACCTATATAGGCTATACTTACAGGTCAATGTAAAAATAAATTTATCTTAGATTACAAGAAGACAATGATAATTTTTTTTTAAAACTCCTACACCACCAATATTTCATATATAGATGTATCACTTACCGTTCTTTTTCTGAGGCTTGGCTTGTTTTCTTCTCGTGCATTTAGCCGAATTGGTTGCCATGTTTAATTTCCTATCGTCCGATTTGTGTTGATTACGTCTGTTTCCTCTTCCGTTCTATCGTGGGTTTGTGCCTTTGCTCATGTCTGTCGAACGATGCCGAATTGCCAGCGCGCCTTGTACTTTTCCTTGGCGCCAACTAGGCGAGTCAGGCTTCTCGATCCCCCGAGAAACAACTATCCTTCCGATTGCCTGCTCGCAAAGTCCATACAAATTCACTTTGAAAAGAGACATGCGAATTATCTCTGCTTTCGACAACCTTTTTTAACTTCCCAGTTTTTTTTTTCTTCTTTTTATTTTGCTGTTTGTTGTGAATGCCCGTGAGCGTTTTCGAAGCCCAATACTTTTACATTTTACGGTTTAGTGATTACGAGGTTCCGATTTGGCACGTGCCAGTCTTTGTTTACGGCTCGCGACTGGGCGTCTCTTGAAGACACTTGTAAACAATGGCATCGTACATTTTTACTGGAGGGGTTAAAAAAAATTTAAGTTGAATTATAAGTATCTGTTTTTTTTTGCCATCAACTATTATTATATTAACAACATATTTAATGTAGTCTTTATTTATATTTATGTAATTTCTTCTAAATAACTGCAGTGAAGGAATAGATTGAACGCATAATGAGAAGATTACAACCCCTTTGTTATTTTGGAACGTCCATCAAAAGTCTGACGGATTTTAAAACTTTTCCCTGGTAATAACCGTGGCTCGTATAGGTTTGAACAGGTGTGTACAGTGGATTTGGCAATTGTTGTAAGAATTTGTATTCAAGGTGAATTGAGACAAAATTAACTTTCCATCAGTATTGATTTTGAGAATTAAAAAGAGAGTTAATTCCTTGTCAAATTGTAAAACTCTCGTTTCCAGTATTTAAAGCTATAGATTGCGATAGACACCAAAATACGGAAGTATAGAAAATAGCGTAAAATGGTTTCTTAACACTTCAAAGTTACTGAATATTATCGGGAATGTATACATAATTTTCAAATTGCATTTCGGATAAATTCGGATAAATAAACTCGAGATAAATTCACTGGACGTAACATAATCACGATCATACTATTACAATCTCCTTATCAGGGACTGGGATTGAGAGGGGGCACTAAAGTTGTTGGGTTTTTGCGTGCCCTGGTTCTATCCTAGGTTACTTCTCTCACAAAGAAGGGGGGGGGGGGGAGTACCCACCTTTGTAAAGTGTCAGAGGTATAAATTGAATATTCCAACACAGGTTTAAAAAATCTCGTTGCCATCAAAAGTTATGCAACTTGAAAACTTGAAAAATAAAAAAAATAAAAATAAAATGTAGTTTTCTTGATCCATATGGTCTATTTTCAATCTTTATATCGCTTTAAAGACCATATACGGGTACGTCGTACGTATGTCTTTGGGAGGCAAAGAATTAGTTGGTATTCGGGGGCTTTAGATTTAATGATGAATAGGGAAATCACGGACGTAACATTCTCTAACTTTCAGACTAATTTAATCGTGCATTTTGTTCTTCGAGAGATTGTATGGAAAAGAGAACGTTAACACCATGCAAGCAGAATAAAACAATCTTCATGAATTGGTCCCAAATTTCGTGTCGTATATGATCATTTTTTGCTGTTTTTTTTTTGCTGCATTATGCCAATGTATACAAACAATCCGTTGTACCATTCTTGTTAATAATTTGCCATAAGTGTTCTTGTCATATGTGAGAACAAGTAGAAAATAGAACCACTTTGTTATTATTTTGGAGGAATTAAAAATGAAACGATATTGTTATAAAATGTAATATTCTTAATATTATTTTAATTTTCACTTATTTTACAAAAGTTATTGTTATTGGAACACTGCGGAGTATGCCTTTGTTATCGTTTGATATACTTTTATCGTTGCGTTCACATCTAAGTAATAATTCTTGAAACCGAGTAAAACACGGATTTTTAATAGTTCGGGTTGGGCCTACATTGAATGCAGGGCATATTCTATTCAGTCCAGATTTAAGAGGCTTTTAAGAGGAGAGAATTGGATTACATTTAGATGGCACGTTAAGTTCTGTGCTGGTATGCGTGAATACGGTTGCTTTCAATAGAAAAGGATTTCATGTAGACTGTGCCTTCTTTGATGGCGATTAAGTTGCCGGACGCTTTTAGTATTACCGGCACAGGGCTGTAATGGCCATGATATCGTACATGAAGACAATACAACGTATATCTAGAGATATTTAAGAAACCGAGCTAAAATAGACCATAGGCACAAAAACTCAAATAAATTGATCCACTCTCATCCCTGATCCCCATGAACTGACGTTGTGATCATGACTGCAGTGTTATGTCAAGTATACTATCAACAATGCCTTCGAAAGGAATATATACATACAATAGTGTAGACCAAATCATCGGATCGCATCCATGCAGTGACGTCGACAACCAGGTAAGGCCCCTGGGGACAATTATGTCACCCGGTCCATTTCTTGAAGCCTTCATAAATCTATGGTACACTAATGATCATGAGACTGTATTTGTCTTTATTCCATATTTAGGTTCGGCGCCTCTTTGGACCCCGGGCTCCGGGGCTGCACCCCCCACCCATATGCAACCTCTTTTTCGATAGGCCTGTATGTAGATGGAAGTATAGCAAACCAAGGCTAACAACCACTATGCATATTTAGTATTCTGCGTGTTCGTTCTCTGATCCAAAGAAACGAGAATAAATTACAAACCCGAGTGCACTCGTCTCTATTCGGGTCAAAGAGTTAGGGCCACACTTTAAACCTTCCCTCATCTCTGTACTTAATGTAAGGGTGACATTTCAATCTTTCTCTCTAACTCTGTCACCATAGCACGTCTGTGTGTGGACTGGGTTGAGGTTAAACATACAGTTTAGCGGCATACGTTATACTTTAACATAAGATACGGTTTCGTAAATATGTATGGATTACATTACGATTTATTGTGATGATCAATGAGTTGTTGAAATAATGAAATTGTTGACCAATCACTGACTGTTATATATATAGCTTAAGTATGTTTCTTGATCCTTAAAAATGATAAAAAGTTCTCGTTGTTAATGTCAACGAAATGAGTTGACCTTTCTTAATTATTTCCACATTCCACAGCTTAACATAGAATATATTACGTCAGACATATCATGATATAATCGGAAATATTACCTTCCTCCTCCACGAAGCAAACAGGAAATTATGACACTAAACACATTCTCATGAGTATTTATGATTTTGAAAAGGAATGAACTTATAGAGCAGCCCTTGTGGGTTGAAAGTTATACATTTCAAATATTGGAGTGAGAAAAGTGTTTTTGTTGTTGTTGTATGTTATTAAAAGTGATATGAAATGCTGTCTCGATGACAAAACTTCAACCAAAAATTATAACGTTATACCTTCATTGTTGATGGTTTGATTGTGTACTTAATTATGTGCTGGCATATACGCCTCTACCAGTTCAGTTTAATTTACACCCCAAAATGAGAATAAAAAAGTTATAATAATGTTGCGTGTCGGGCTGAAATGAAAATGCTTTCCAAATGTGCTATATTGATGACGTCATTGGCGGCACCCAGTGTGTGTTGCTGTACGAAACATATGCAAGTCAGTGGAGTATTTTCCTAATTGTAAAAGCATTGGAGCGTTATCTTTTAGGAACAGCTGTCTATAGCTTGTCTGTGTATATGATTTACTTACATATTGTTGCTCTGCAGGTCGGGTAAAAAGGAAGAATGTTCTATAAATTCAGTGGAGTGTTAGCTCAGTGGTTAACGCCGGTGCATTCCAATCATAAGGTCCCCGGTTCGAGTCACTTCAAGATTAATGTATGTCGTCCTGTTACAGAGTTGTTGACAATTCATAATCATGGACGTTAAATATGAATATAAGAGACTGAATTCGGTCAGCTTGCGGCTTTGATAAGCCAATGAGGCTTCTTCGCGAGTTCCTGCTTGCAGGAGGATCTAAAATACATACATACATACATTCAGTCATAAACAAAAAGTAAACTGAAAACAAAGAGAGAATAAAGAAAAGACAAGAAAAATCAAACAAATTCAAATATGGACATTAAAGACGTTTAATACATAGTAGAGATTTCGTCCAAATGACCCGCACCACACCTAACTAGTATATAAGCCCACATATACAGTAGAAGTGACTGGCGCGATCATTTGCATGGCTGTTGTTGACTGTTTCTGTGTGAGTATTTTCAAAGCCAAATAATAAATAAATAAATTAATACTAAATTGACAAAAGTCCCATTTAGACAAATCTGGATCTCTCTCTCTCTAGAAGCATATACTGCACGCACCGATAACACATACGAGCATGTCAAAGAATGTATTAAACTATGGGCTTTAGCAATGCAGTTGAATTCACGATGACGCCATAGCGTTAGAATCAGCTCATCCCCCCCCCCCCCCCAAAATGTACGCTCACGGTCATCGAAATTCCATTTTGGTTAGATTTTTGTGTTTTGTTAAAGTTGTGGATTTTTTTTCACCCGAAATGTCTCTATTTGTATTGTCTTTGTCTTTACAGTGTTATAATTAGTAACAGTTTAGTCCCTCGTAAAACATAAATCCTTCCTGGGAAAGTGCAGGACGGGTGTCCCGTACTTTAATCAACTACAAACTTATTTTCGGTAATAGTCACTTATCGAACTGGTTAAATCATTGGCCGACTGCACACGGCTATGTTACAATTCCATTATCTCCCCTCTGCAGAACATTAAACACATTCTTTAATCTTTATAAAAGACGCCATAAGCTAGGATAATTTCCTTTGTTTTTGTTCGGTATAGGCTATTGACATTGAATAAAGAAGTACAACATTTTTCATGAATAAATCTGCTTGCCGCATGTCTATATTTTGTAATTAATGATATTTACTTATATGTGCGGGGTGTAAAAATTTGTTTATGACATGTTTGTACAATGCTTCCTTTCTATATATATATATATATATATATATATATGCTCTTGTACTGATAATTCGGATTAATGAGTTATACATTATATCACCGAGAGCATATATTTTGTACCCGATGTGGTATGTCAATATTGACCGAGATTGTTCATTAGTTACCAAAACTGACGGTAGAGTCAAATAAGACGATATACATGTCTCTCCATGTTATTTGGTTGATGATTAATAATTTGCTGTTAAAGCAAATCAATATGAATGATATTCTTTACCAGAAAGGGAAGAATGGGACGTAGATTTTGTAGAATTAGGCGGTAAAGTAAGAGGGTAACATCAGCAACGTCCATTTCATACCTTGTGAACTTGGTATAACGTTCAGTGCCTATTTTCATAGTAATAGGTGATGCCATTTTTTGAAAACCTTTTTTTTTTTTTTGTCCCAAGGTTTGGTTCTGGTTCATACGTTTAGGAATTTTTAACTAACTTTGCCTTCCATTAATATTTCTGTATCTTACAATGATACCTCTAGTTTTGTTTTTGCTCAAATAACGGAGGTGAATCATCGAGTCTGTTATCTGTACATCTACGAGAAGCGTGACTAAAGTTTCTGAGGGAATGGGGGCGTTAGCTAGATTAGGCGTCACTTAATGTTTTCGCAGCCGGCTGCCAAGTAGGTAAAAATTCGACAAAAAATATGACTTGTCTTTTGTCACATTCATGTCTCCTTTTCGGAACGCGGTCCAAGTGAAATTGTCACCCCCAAATGCCTGAACTAAAATGCAGACTATTGGGCCCAGCTTATACAGATCCTGAACAAAACATATGCCTCATCTTCTTGAGAATTGACTGAGGGCCTATGCACTCTGGAATCTCTCTCCAGTGTACTTTAGTTTTTTATATTACTTCAATCGTACATTAGTATATAACAACTGTGCTTTCGTCCCCACAGAAGAAAAGAAAAGAAATGAAAGAAAAAGAATAAATCACATGTGGTAAAATATGAAAACGACGTCGCTAGTGTATAGTTTGGCAAGTTTCACGAGGCAAAGTCACTAACTATATAGGGTAGATTGATATAGATGATGTATGCAATATGCCGTTTCAATGCTAAAGAAATAGGTTTTCAGTGTGTTGAATCTGAAGACTTTTGACATGTCAAACAATATGTTAATTTTCAATGTTGTTCATTCTAGCGTTTATTTTTTTACCTATGTTTGAATAATTTGAATGATTAGGCCTATCCGTTTGGGCTTGTATATATGTGGTTAATAGGGACGTAAACAATTTGAACTTAATCCACGAATTTGCCACAATTGCTTGAAAAATCAATTTACTCGATGATAAGCTATCATCTTTCGTGCACTATTGCAAATCCTTGAAGGCTTTAATAACTTCAAATCAAACTTTAAATTTGAGCCATATATTTGCAGTTATAATAAATTTCTGATAAATTTGCTGGAAACTTGATCTGTATGTAGCGACCAAACGTAAAGATTTGGACCTGAACTTTCAATTTGTAGTATAGAAATCGTGCATCGGTGAATGTTACGAGCGGTACCGGGCATCGCGTACACTTTAGTAACCTGATATCTAATGTTGATGTAAACTCACGCGTGACTTCTGTAACCTGACATGGACGTAATGCACATTTTAAGTATCGGTTAACATCTTTTGGCATATCTGAGACTATTTTGTCATCACGGACATATATTGGCGCTCCATACGGAATCAATCTATTTATATGCTATAGCGAAGCTATACGTGAACATCCTGAAAATTTATAAGCCTGAGCCTCACTGATCCCTATACTGATCCCTATATGCATAAAATCTGTCTGTATTTCCAAAGTGAACTTAGAGGGTAATGTTCGAACACAAAGATGTCATCAAAAGCCATACCGGGTTGCCCCCGTGGACAACTCTATCACAGGGTGCCTATATGGAAACTCCATCATTCCTTGTGTAAGCCTACATTATGAAAATAATGTATTTTATGTTATTACATATAATTCCCATACTCCCTCCATATTTTAGTGTGCACCCTCATTGAAACAGGCCCCGGCGATGTCTAGCCCCCTAATCTCCTTCTCGCCAGACTTTTCTCGAACACAGTTGAACTAGTTGACGAAAGAATATGACGTCATTAGTCAATCATGTATAGGGGGTTGTTATATTGGTGTATTTGTTCATAACTGTTGTGACGTCAGAAATCATTACAAAATGGCAAGTTAAGATTGGAATATTCAATCTGAAGAAAAGTGGAGACTAGAAATTAAGAACAACTGCTTAGGCTTCCCCTCCCCCTCCCCTCCCGTCCCTATCGCTCCCTCCCTCCCATCCGCTCCCCTCCCCTCCGCTCCCCTCCGCTCCCATCCGCTCCCCTCCACTCCCCTCCGCTCCCCTCCGCTTCTAAAGAAAGCTATAGTATTATAATTCCCCTTCCTCGTGACCCTACGAAACTGTTCTAGCATGACATGCGGATATACTCATTCCCATAGAGGAAGCATTCACAATATACTATACAAGTATATTACATATAGCCCTGAGATAATTTTAACATTACGCACTCACTCGTCAGATGCAGTAACTTTCACTTATATTCTCAAGTTTAAAGTGACAATCGATCCCTTTTATGACAAAAACGAAAGTATAACGGCAAATTTCATACCGTTTGAAGTATATAGACTGTAACAACTAGCATTTTGAGTTGAGTTCAGTGTACTTAAGTCAGAAACGTACGGTGCTCAAACAGTATATAGCAGTGGCGTAGGAAGGTACTTTTGAGTGGGGGGGGGGGGGGCTGAAGACTGATGGCCGGCCTGGGGAGGGGTCTAAGGGGTGGGGTGTCCCCCTTTTTGCATTTCCAGGTGGCCCCAGATGCAATTTGGTGCAATATAGCACACTTCAACACCCACTCCATTTTGTAAATAATTTCGATTTAATTTAGATGCAATTTGGTGCTCCAAATGAGATTTTTTTCTCATTTGGAAATGAAAAAGGGGTTTTCTGACTTGCGAAGCGGGGGGCGGAATGATACTTCCCCCCATATTTTTCACTGGGGGGGGGGGCTGGCGCCCCAGCCCCCCGGTTCCTACGCCCTTGGTATATAGTGCTGATGCGTTAAGGCTACAACATTTATTTCGAAGTGTCTGCTGACAATATCACCTCACCTGATATCAGATAACGCATAACCTGTTCATAAGTCGTCAGAGGTCAAAAACGAAAAAAAGAAAAAGAAAAACTAAAAGAAAAAGAAGAGAAAACACATAGGACAGTGAGGTTCGTAATTATTCTAGTGCGCGTGCGCGCTACAATATTGTGATTACTGGCCAAGTGAACGATACCTACACGACTGGACGTTGAAACTTCAAGTTTCATATAGTCTCTGTACATTTGCAGTTTCAGAGGCTGGCTTGCGTAGCCAACTTATTCTGAGCCTACCAGGGCACTCACAATCGCCCTCACTTTGTAGGTACCTGCAATATGACTATACTCCCTGCATGGTGTGTTGTTCGCCCAAAAAATAACACTATGAACAACCGAAAAGTTCTTCCTATTTCTGCAAGCACTCTTCGCGCACTATATTACTGCGTATTTGCAGGCAAATGCAGTTCTAGTTTTTTAAACCAATCGCCAAATGACGCAATCACGTCACTACAAGCATATAGTTAAAATTTCATCACGTGATCATACCCGCTCTTAACAGCGAACCTTTACACCACGGCATAATAATAATAGAAATAATAATAATAAAAGAAATATGATATAGTAAAGCTTGTCTATAGCCACATAATAATTGTTTTATCACAGGCAAACTTATGCGGTTTGTTGTTTCTTACGACACTGATAATTTGGGTTGTTATCCTAAGGAATAACGATTATTTTCATGTTATGTTTTCGTTTTTCAGATACTGTTCAACAAACAAGTTGTAACTATATGGTTTCAAAAGAACTTACCATGATGCGAATGATCGAGGAGCTATAGCGAGCAGATATAATGTACCTTGCAGCTGTACAACTTGAAACGAAAGATTGTACTGCAACCCGAATTAGTCAATGTTCCGTGAATTAAATGTGCGCATGCTCACGATAATCTCATAAACGTGACATACTCTCCCTATATTATCCGAAAATTGTCAACACAACAAGTGGGAAATATGTTCAGGTATGTTACCAAAACGGATTTTGGATGTTGAAGAGCGTTTTAAGGCATACTATATATGTGGTACGAAAATAATGTAACCTAAGTTTATGCCTTCAGTGACATGTTCCAATGTTGTATAAATACTTCAATTAAAAAATGAAATTGAGACATTGAGGCATTAAAGATTCATCGTTGAAAATCTTTAGAAACACGCGACAAAGGTCTTGCTTTACTTTACTGCAACCGTCGGGAAATAGGGATTTGGTTATATACTAAAGTAACTTCAGTTAGTAAATAATGTTTTCAAAATCGTTTCGCCACGTGCCCGGCACGGACAAATTGATCATGACAGTTTGTAAGAGCATGTCACGTCTGAGGCCTAGTGTATGTTCTTTTGGGGTGACATTAGAAAAAATAAAATAAAATGTAAATTACATCCGGTTCACGAGGCCTAGTGTATGTTCTTTGGGGTGACATTAGATAACTTAAAATAACGTGTAAAGTACATCTTGATCTTATGTGTTTTCTACCACTTTTAAGCGCACCCCGCACGCCCCGACAGTTAAAGTAACAACGAATGAATGAATGAATTCAATAAATCAATCAATCAATTAATTAATTGACGAACCAACGAACGAACGACCGCAATTCAATAGATAAATGACATATAAAATGTCACACATATAACTTGAACGTAGACGCAGCTTGCAAACAGCCGTGGCTACTTTCACAGTGATATCACAGGTACGCCGGAAAGCCTATTGTTGTTTGTGTGGGTAAAAGGTCATTTGGGGTCATCAGGGGTCAAAAAACATTGTAAACACGATATCTCAAGAAGGGAAGCTTGGACCAATCTCATATATAGTATGTAGTTGTGACACATAATTTCTCTCTCCGTTATTGTCTGGAGTGTGCCTCGCGCTGTATCGACTCCCCGTATTCTTAACATACTCCTCTCGGCGGGATATTCGAGGCATAAGATAACATTTGGTGGAGGTGCCGAATTATGAATATACTTCATACAATTTAATAGTCCATGTACGACTTTCGACCACTGCCACATCGCTCGACACATTTCGACATGGCTTCATGAATCATATTCGGCTTACTTCATTTTCTGGACTTCCTTACGAGAACGGATAACTTGGTTCAGTCCGCAAGTTAAGGCTTGGGCGAGCCTAACTATAGGATCACCCGAAGTAAAAGATTTTTTAACCGAGTAAAAGTCAAATGTATATCACGAGTCATTTTGAAATGGAATATATACTGCACATGTTCTTAGCTAAATGACCAATCGGATGTCGAAAGTATAGGTCATGTGTATAATTCATACTTTTTACGAAATGTCACCCAAAAACAACCCTGGGCACGAAAAACCAAACAACCGAACGACTGATCCGCTCTCAAGCCCAGTCCCTTTGCATCGAGACTGTGACTGTGTGATCATCGTCGGGTGTGTATCACCATTCCCCTCGAAAGGGAACATATACTACACAGGATCTTAGTCAAAAGGCCGAGAAGCGATGTGTAATTCCTTCATCTTTGGAGTTTTGCGGTTTTATAAATTAATTATTTAACAGCGAAGTCAACTATATATAACGACTTTGTGTATTTGAGATAATAGTGAATACGGCCACTTTCATTTTTTTGCACAAACACTAACACTCTCTAAGAAATGCATTCATATTTAATGCAATATTCCTAACAACCTACATTATTAATTAGACACACCATGTGAATAATGAGCACCTAAATCTCCTAGTGAGAGTTTAACCCACTAAAAGTCTGGTACCACCTTCACAATGAATTTTCAAATAGACCATGTACCGATGTATGAAAATTGGTACATGTAATTGTGCTTCCACAAAAGGTAATATAATAAGTGTCAAGTCATTATACCAATAACTAAAGACAGTTTATACTTAATTAATGCCATTCAATTAAAAGTACATTCAACTGTTATTTTACGACCTAAGGTGAATGTTAATTTACGGTACTGTGGTATTTACCTAAATCTCCTAGTGAGAGTTTAACCCACTAAAAGTCTGGTACCACCTTCACAATGAATTTCCAAATAGACCATGTACCGATGTATGAAAATTGGTACATGTAATTGTGCTTCCACAAAAGGTAATATAATAAGTGTCAAGTCATTATACCAATAACTAAAGACAGTTTATACTTAATTAATGCCATTCAATTAAAAGTACATTCAACTGTTATTTTACGACCTAAGGTGAATGTTAATTTACGGTACTGTGGTACTTTACATCCTGTTAATCTACTAACCGGACAATGAACGTTAACTAACGATGGACGCAAATGCATGCAAAATAACGTTTACCCGTTATTGTGGCCATAACACTGTCTTATTATACATATCATGTTGTTATCTGTGTGCAACTATGACATCACACCTACACATATATACATAGAAAATAATTTAATTCCAACAGGTGGTTTGTTATACCAGCTATGACGTTCATCCACGCTTTGGATTGGGGCTTTTCAGAGTTTGACCTCTGTTGACTGTAAATGACCATTGGCCGCAGAGTTTGACCTCTGTTAACTGAAAATGACACTTGGCCTCCACAGAAATGATACGTTTCTTAAAATTCCTGTTTATAATAAGTTGCATCCTCGTGCCAAACATGAAGTTCACCCACCACTATACACTTTTGGGGTTATCATATTTTCTTCAAGCCAAGACGTCACGTACATACACACATACATTCACACATGCATACATATATACATACACCTATATAAATACATACATACACACATACACCCAGATACACAAGAACACGTCATCACCATCTCATAGATTCTTTAGCCCTCGGCAAGGAAATCGATCCTCTTATCAACATTTCGACTATACACGAATTCTTTTCAGGTTGATATAGTGTCCACCAGATGACGCAATATTCAACGTCACTGCTGTCATTGTGTCGTCATTCTTCGAATTCGAAACTGATATTTCTCCGCGCGCGTCAGGGCTCAATTTTTCTTTAACTTAAAGGACACAGTGGACCGAAAAAAACTGATGTTAAGCCTTTCTTTCTTCTCGTGTTATGATTCACAGAAGACATCACGCTTCTATATATATTTTATTTGTTGAAAATAATTTGATGGAATATTTCATCAAAATATTGTCGAATACTTCAAGCGAGACGAATGACGAATGAAAGACGAATGAATGGCAAATTCCACCACCACCACCAGCCCTAGCCCCTCCCCCGCACCCCACCCACAACATTTATTTAGATGTTAGACCTTGTAGTAAATCAGGTGGTATAACGTCGTCAGGTAGCATTGAAATAAAGAAAGAAAAAAGAACTTCAATTACGTTGACATTTAAACAATGTTGAGAGATAACACTTGCTATATATCAACTCAACCGCCCATTCGAACGCAAAAGCTTCAGCGTCAATATATCAAGGAGATGATTTATATCTTGCTATCCAACCCAACGGAATACCGACATGTGCGCTTGTCAAAAAGCAATTAAACCCCTAAAATGACAGAGGAATTAAAAGCGAATGATACCAAGCCACCCGAATAGAAGGAATCCGTGAAACACTTTGGGGCTGCTGAAGCAAATTGCTGGCTGGTTGACTCTGTCGTGTCTGGTTGTTGGCCAAAAATCAGACGAAGAGGCGCCAATCAGCATCCAGTATGTATATCATAAACTTGCGGCGAATCGTAAACAACTTTACACCTCTTGGCTAAAATGAGTGACGGCGCTTTCTGTACATGATACATCCTACATATGTATTCATATATAATATGTATTCATTTATAACATATATATATATATATATATATATATATATATATATATATATATATATATATATATATATATATATATATATATATATATATATATATATATATATATATATATATATATATATATATATATTTATATATATATATATATATATATATATATATATATATATATTTATATATATATATATTTATATATATCTATATATATATATATATATATATTTATATATATATATATATATTTATATATATATATATATATATATATATTTATATATATATATATATATAGATATATAAATATAGATATATATATATATATAGATATATATATATCATTTATATATATATATCATTTATATATATATATATATATATATATATATATATATATAATACATATGCATACATACCCGGCACATACATGCACACACACCGTAAGCTGGTTTCGTGGTTTAGAGTGTGAATCGAATTTACACCTGGCGACAGGATGGCTTGTGGGAGAATGGAAACAAACGCCGCAGCAAATCAAATGTGACACTCTCTTACTCCGCTGACATAGGTTGGACATTAAAAACTCGACAGTGGCGGTGCCCAACTGTTGACTACATGTGAACCGGCTAACAGAGGCAGAAACCAGAATTATGCCCGATATGTTGCAAAATGACAAGGCAATTTTAGAATGCGAATTCTGTTGCAAAAGAATCAAGGGAAGAAAGAGAGGGAGAAAACAGGAGCATCCTCTCAGGTCAATTACCGGCTGTTGAATCTAACGTCAGAGATTTTAACGTTTGTATTATGTATTCATTACGATGATATAACGAACGGCATGGTGGACAAAGTATAACTCAATGGTGGAATGTAAACTGGACTACAGAAAATTAATGACAGCGATGTGTTACTGATGTCGTATCTCCTTAACTGTTCTGACATTGTTGAGTCGTTGAGGAATCAAAATGAGCATACCAGAACTGACTGTATCATCATAATAATTGGCTTCTTAGGTTTTCTTTTTTGTTCTGTCTGAGGTGTTAGGTTTGGCTTCATCAGTGAATCAGTCATCGGTATTGCCACCAAATATGCTAGAAATATGCTAGAAATTCAGATAACGGCCACTCATGCTTAAATTTCAACAAGCATTTTACTGCCAATCTAAAAGTGGTTTTGGACGGAGGCATTTAATTGTCTACTTAACCTCTTCTGAATGTCTCTAGAAAAGTAAAAAAAAAAAAAAACTTCCACGAAACCAGTTTTGAAGATTTATAATAGTATCGTTTAGTATGATATGACATGGCATGACATGTTACGCAGTTATTGAAGAACTGGCAGATTGTATTATCATACGATAACGGCAAGGGATTCTGTAAACTATATGTGATGCAGATATTAACTTTTACATAAGCATCCCACTGATAAGAACATGAATCAGAACATGAATGTGACGTTATGACGGCTAAGATAACATTAATGTTCCTGATGCAACCAATCGCTCTTAAAAGGACATTAGGCACGATTTTCGTGCTGATGTGTCTTAGTCCAAGCTGTTCCCACGTACAACAAAATAAATAAATAAATAAAGTGTGAATGCAGTAGATGTTAAATTTTATACAACAACAGTTCATATGACTCATAACCCTTTCCCCTGCATCGCTGCATCTCAACACCCTGTTTGAAAGTAGCTTGTGTTCTCAAGGTATGCAAGTTACTGCGCCCCTAGACATACAACACGGTTGTCACCGGATTTGAGCAGCTTTAGTTTCGTTTTGAACTGTTTTGTTACCAACATTAACGCAACGCGTGAATTTTCTGTTAGGATATTATAGCCTATCCTTCTGTGGATTAATAATGTTTAACACCAAAGGCAAGATCTCATAACTTGAGAACACATATATATTCAGTTTATACTTCAATATTCATCAATAAAATATATGAACTAACATCAGGAGCAAACAGCATGTCATAATGTGAGTGGCAGATTTTTTGTTTGGAAAGGCAGAATTTGTGTGTGTGTGTGTGGGGGGGGGGGGGCATTTGCATGGATCCACCATCGGGTTCTTTACTGAAGCCATAAATTTGAAGGAAAAAATGTGGGGGGCCGCAAACATTACTCCAAATTTTACCGAATCTCAACCAAATCACATAAGAAATCAGTGTTTGTTGTAACTGCTTAGTCCATACGCAGGCGTGGATTTAGGAGATATGTGTTACACCCCACCGTCCCCTATTTTAACCCCCACCAAAAAATTTCAAAGCAGTTATTACCACAACCTTTCGTGTTCACCTACTTATAAACATTATTTGAAGCCTAAATATGCCATAGAATATACTCTAAAAATTTGACGTCTAAAAATTAGTCCTTTATTCGCTTCTGATACTGCCTGGAATGTTACAGTATGTTTTTATGTTGTTGCATAGCCGATGACCTAGCGAATGACCTCGTTTTAAAGGCATGTTTTCGCTGTTGCTGTTGTAACAAGAAGGGTTATTGCTTGATTGGTTAGCTATTGATATTTAAACAATTTAATTTTTCCTGCCAATATTCGAAACTGCTACATTTCACACACGTTCTTGTTATGCGGCACTTTGAACTTATTTGAACCATCATAACAACACCATAACACCCATACAAACATACACACAGTCAAGCAATATTAGTCTACTCAGCATTTCAGATACGGTACAAGAAATAAACTCGGTAGTTTCAAGTAATTGAATGGTATTTGGTACATGCTGAACTGCAAACTAAATTAATCAAATTGTTCAATATATTAATTTGTAAAGATATTCCAATGATTGAAAATGGCACGTACTTGCATCCATATCTCATTTTGCACTTTTGGTTACGCCAGACAAGACGGCGCCATCTAGTCGGACGCGGGTTTCACTGTGAACTGTATGAGGCATGTACTTGGCACCTTTTCCATCCCCGTGGGATAGTTAGTGTCGGCGTGAGACTCCTCGCAGAGGAGCTTGTATGATTTAAGTAGCCAATCAAATGAATGAAAACCACGCGTGCAATCTCAATTAAGATTAAAATATTAAAATATAATCTCTCTTTCTTTTTCATGCACCTTGTTTGCGTGCAGACATTTTTTATCAACTGTAAAAGTGCTTTTCTTCGGCGACAAAGATAAAATTTCTCATCGATCTTTCTTGTCGTTTTCTTTTGTTAATGACGGAATCCAACCCAGAGAAAACATACTTGAAATAGTGAGGAGAAGAAGTCGGAAGATGAGGTCGTAGGAGGAGGGAGAAGAGGTCGGAAGAGGAGGGAGATGAGTGAGGAAGAGGAGACAAGGATGAGGAAGCAAAAGCAAACAACAATACGAAGAACAGTATCATGAGAAGAGACATGTGCATGAACATGGCCAGGAACAAGACCAGAGGTTAGGAATAGGAGCAAGAGCAAGGAAAAGGACAAACATAATAAAAAGACTGGTAGCTGGAGAATGGTAGGGGGAAGGAGCATGTGTGGGGAAGGAGCATTGGTGGGGGAAGGAGCATGGGGTGGGGTAAGGAGCACATGTGGGGAAAGGAGCACATGTGGGGAAAGGAGCATGGGTAACAACAATAGCAGGAGTATAGTAGGGACAAGAAGAATCAGAAACAATACAAGCATATGGGCCATGAACGTGAATAGCATGTGAAGTATATGCATTGAAGGAATAATACGAGCAGGAACAGGAGTAAGTTCAGAAGCAGGAATTAGAGCAAGCAAATTAGCGAGCACATGAATAGAATGTGAAGTATATGAGTAGAAGAAACAACGTAAACAGGACCAAGAGTAAGGTCCGAAGCAGGAGGAACAGGATTTAGTTCAGAAGCAGGAGGAACAGGTGTAAGGCTAATCTTGAGCAAAATAACGAATAAGACGGAGCAATACTAAGAAGGGGGGAAGCAATAGCAAATGAAGAAGGGATGATGGAGATAGATCGATAGAGCAAGGACAGAAGAGGCTATTCGAATCCCTTAACTGCAGTCCAACATTGTCACTGTGGTTTTGAGAGCTTTTTGTTCGTAAATGTTTAAACATTGACGATGTCTCGAGAGTGATGGGAGGAGGTAGAGAGAGGGAGAGAGAAAAAATTCTGATCACGTCAAAACCTTCTATTGTGAGGGCGCGATTCTAGAAGCCAATGGGGAAACTAAAAGTACGAACTAGAACTGTATTTGTACACAAACACTTGTCATTGTAGTGCGTGTGAAGGTCAAACTTAGTTAGCTGTTCATATTCAATGGAGGGATCTTTGTTACTGCAATCTTTTTGAAGTAATTTCGGTCACGAAGAAGCAAGTTTGGCGCTTGGGCCTTTAAAGTAGACCAAATTAGGCTATGCTTTATTATTGTGCAATGTTTATAAACAGTAATCTAGATAGTACTAGTTTATGAACAATGTGCCTGCAATATAAGACCAGAAAAGATGACTAAAACCATCAGAACTAAGCTGTCAATCACGAATCACGCCTGTTTCGGACGTGACAGAGAATATACAGAGTCCTGGACACTGATTGGTCAAATTGAACAACATGTTACGTCACTGTATCCTCCCTAGTGAGCGAAATTTTAACAATCTGTGTTTTGCCCAAAGTATTCATAGAGCCTCGACAAATAAAATACTGGTTGGAGATTTGCTATAGAGTGTAAGCTCGATCGACTGACCAATAATATATATATATATATATATATATATATATATATATATATATATATATATATATATATATATATATATATATATTTATATACACATGTGGTATACTCGTCGATCATAGGTAAACATGTGTATACATGATGACCATTGAAGAAGTTTTCTTTCGTCTTAATAGCGTCATGCCGTACATTTACTGACGACATTATATCCAAAGTAGTGTACACTATCCACACATAACTGGATACCCAACTATATACCTAGCAATGAAATAATTATCTTATAAAAGGAAACGGAATTCTGGTCAGATTTTCATTCAATTTATAAAACGCCGTTTGCGAGGTTTGTTCCTTTGAGGTTAATACGTATATACGAACAAATGCGAACTTGAAACAAACAAGACTGTGAGCTCATATATGATACAAATACGACAGATACTTAATGGTGTTGACACATGAATGGCATCCTTATAGGGTACTATTTTCTTTATGTGAAGTTAAAAGGACATATTTTGATTGAGTTATAATAATTATATTGATTGATTTATCATCAGAACTGAGTAACTATGTATGTATGTATGTATTTTAGATCCTACTGTAAGCAGGAACTCGCGAAGAAGCCCCATTGGCTTATCACATCCGCAAGCTGACCAAAGTCAGTCTCTTAGATTCATATTTAACGTCCATGAATATGAGTTGTCAATTGTCAACAACTCTGTAACTGGACTACATACTAGCGTCATCTTCAGCAGGTTAGCCTTAAAAGGAGCATTCCAGCGATTTACTTTATTTTACAGACGAATATCGTGAAGACAGGAAAAGACCTAGCTAGGATTCATTTGGATATTTCTCTTTACTTGGACCAAGATATATCAATTATAATTATGCCTAAAGTCACCTGTTCGCTTATGTAATCAATGATGAAATAGATATATAGTATACTGTTCAATCAAACCCTTTTGTTCTGTTGATTCTGCTCTATTTAACGATGTATTATATATGTGGAATATAAAGTCAACTTTCACTTCAAATAGTTTAAGTGAGTGGTTTAAAGTCGACAATTTTGAAATCTTCTAATTTGATATTTCGTGTAATACCCTGTAAGTTTCGGGGAATGCATACCAAACACAATAATCAACGTTAAAGTTAATGTAAGAAACAGTGATCATTTCCCGATGCAGATTATGATGAATTAAGTTCACTTACATTTTAACATTATAAACTTTGTCAACTTGTCATAAACTAACTGTTAAGCTCTCCACTTGTCAACTCATGATTCTGTCGAAGAATGATTATACATGTTAACAAAACAAAAAACCCGTAAATTTTGAGGCAATCAAGTTCCAAGTAATTGTTATTAGCTCCAAATATGCTACAAAGTAACAAAAAGGTCGCTGATGCTACAAGACTTAAAGACAATACATTTGACTACCACCCTCAAAAAGTATTTTTCCTAACCATAACATTTAATTATTTAACTTAACACTCGTCTGGAAATAATTCGTATAGACGTAGAACTACCAGGAAAGTACTGTGTAAAAAGTCTAGCAATTTTTAGCATGTTACAATTTGAGAGCCATTTGATGCTCTTTAAATTTTTCTAGTTAGTACCTGCATGGATGTTAATGATGAGCCATGGCACACAATTCTGGATGGTTCAAGGTACTTTAAAGTAAATCAAGGGTAAGTGTCGTATATAATGGTACAAACATTCATTTTGAGACTATATAAAACTTGCCCAGTTTATGCCATTTCGCGGAACCACTCAAGGTTTTTTCCGGAAGCTACAAGTATTATGGGAATGTAGGAAGCTACTAATGCTACTGCTGCTGCTGCTACTGCTACTGCTACTGCTACTGCTACTGCTACTGCTACTGCTACTACTACTACTACTACCACTACTACCACTACTACCACTACTACCACTACTATTACTACTACTACTACTACTACTACTACTACTACTACTACTACTACTACTACTACTGCTCCTGCTACTTCTACTGCTGCTGCTACTACTACTACTACTAATACTACTACTACTGCTACTGCTGCTACTGCTACTACTGCTACTGCTACTACTGCTCCTGCTACTTCTACTGCTGCTGCCGCTACTACTACTACTACTACTACTACTACTACTGCCACTGCTACTGCTGCTACTATACTACTACTACTGCTACTGCTACTGCTACTACTGCTACTACTGCTACTACTGCTACTGCTACTACTACTACTGATACTACTACTACTACTACTACTACTACTACTACTGCTACTGCTACTGCTACTGCTACTGCTACTGCTACTACTACTACTGCTACTACTACTACTACTACTACTACTGCTACTACTGCTGCTGCTGCTACTACTACTGCTACTGCTACTACTACTGCTACTACTTCTACTACTACTGCTACTGCTACTGCTACTGCTACTGCTACTACTACTACTACTACTAATACTACTACTACCCCTCCCATTATACTTCCCCATTACTAATAGTGTTCCAAAAAAAAAATGTTCCACTTGTACATTTTCATTCCCTTTCCAGTTCGTGAACTGAGGTCCCTTCACATCTTTGTCAGAGCAGTTTCCAAGTTTCCAAGGGTTGGCTCATTCTCTCACAGAGAGAATTGTCATACTTTTGTAGGAAATTTTGTGTTGCAAGGCCCTAGTCATCAGTTCACTTACATTATTATGTCCACCCTTCCTCACTTCTGAGAAGTGTTACCACTTGTTGACAAACAGTGCCAGATCAGTGGTAATCATTTTAATGTAAGTCTTTGTCTTAATCAGGAAGTGTGCTGGGGATAATCTCTTGGCTCTTTGTGTAACAGTCACTTTGGGGATTAAATATTCTTTTGCTCCAAAATGGGACTTCTTTGTTTAAAGAGGGATGACCACATCTCCCTATCCAGCAGTTACTTGAGAATTAATTGATTACAAAAGATCAGGACGGCAGTGATGTACCACTCATACATATGACGTATGAGAGGGAGGCATGCCCTGTTCCTTATAGAGGATGATTTGGATAAGATGGGGCATTATCATTGGAGGGGTACTATTAGTAGTAGCCTGCTACATTGCCATAATACTTGTAGCTTCTGGTACAACCTAGAGTGGTTCCGCGAAATGGCATAAGAAAAGAATCAAGCAGGTAAGCGTCATTATGATTATGTTTTATCTATATGTGTGTTAAAATATGTTTTAGACATTTTCCAAGTGTCTTTACTTTTGAATGTTCCCATGCATTAACTATAAGTAGGTATACATGTATAAGCAATTATATATGTTTAAGGACCACTTGTAGTGAGACTGGGTATATGTTGTTAACACGATGAGTATTTTGTTGAATTAATTATAGACAGTGCTGGGTAAATAACTGAAAATATGTTGTCAGCATAAATATAGTATTCTATTCATGATTAGTTTTAGTTTTCATCTACAACCCCATGATAATGCTGTGCGGTACTTTTTAAAATTATATTTGTATTAAATCAATATCGAAGACAGAAGCGCAGGCTGAGAGGACTGCCCAAGCATTTAAATTGTCTGTTGTAACTGTCAGCTTTATGACTAATATATGTTAAAATGCACTTTTGGTGACCTCACACTTTTCACCAAAATGTAAGACGTTGAGCTGGGTTGGTTAGAAATGATTGGTTAACCGTTTTTACATTGGTGTGGATAATGAATTTTCTTTATGCTTTATGCTGTATCGGGTTGTTCAAATAGTTAATTATTATTGTAAGCATCTTCATGTTAATTGCTATTCTAGATAGGTTGCCAATTAGCACACTATATATATCTATGACCCCTGTCCGTGTAATGTTAGATGATATGTCCATCCTGCAGACTGCGACTAAAACAGTATTTTGTCAGGCTAGGTCATTTGTTTCATCAGTGATATTTCCCAGTCTATTCTTTTTGTAATGATTATTGATTTTGATACTACATGCTACAAGGGATACTTGCACAGTGTGTATGTGCATTTTGTAGTTAGATCTAGTTCTGTAGCCATTTTTTTCAGTTTATATACTTGCCTTGTTTCCTTTTGTTTTAATTCGCCCCTTTGTATATATTTCATATTTGAAAATTTGGGTTATTAGTATTCATATTACGGCTCATACAGTGACTTCTGAGAAGGAGGCATTCCCAGTTCATTAGTAGATAGTTCACTGTTGTGATCTTTTAGATCAAGCAGATCTCTATAAACTTGTTCATACACTGTTGATTGCGCTCGGGAGTTGTTACCCATAGACACCGGTCGTTACCCATAGACACCGGTCGTTACCCATAGACACCGGTCATTACCCATGGACGCCGGTTGTTTATCCGTCGGTGTTGCTTTCTTACCCTTCGGGACGTGTCTACTTTGCCCATAGACGCCGGTCGTACCCATTGACGCGGTCGTTACCCATAGACGCCGGTTGTTATAGACCCCGGTTTCTACACATAGACACCGGTCATTACCCATGGACACCGGTTGTTACCCATCGGTGTTGCTTTTATACCTTCGGGACGGGTCTACTCTGCCCATAGACACCGGTTGTTACCCATAGACGCTGGTCATTACCCATAGACGCCGGTTGTTACCCATAGATGCCGGTTGTTACCCATAGACGCTGGTCGTTACCCATCGGTTTTGCTTTTTTACCTTCGGGACGAGGCTACTCTGCCCTGATAACTATTTGTGTACTTTAAAGACGCTAGATCGTAAGGGAGCGCTAATGACCAACGTGTATCTTTGTTAATGTTTAGTTTAAATTCATAACTGGTTTATAGTCTCGACATGAACTATGATGAAACAAATTCTTATTTTAATTGACCGCTGTTGAAGTAGCGGTAATACTTTCTGCATATATAATTGGACCTTTTCACTTGGAAAAAATAATGCTTTATATACTAATATAAACTGCATTCGAGTTGTTAAGGTATAATGTGACTATACGTAAATAGGTTCTAAACAGGCGACCCTCGCCGCTCCTTGATCGTATATGTATCTCGTGAGTGGGTTACTTGTTACAGAAAGAAAGGAGACATGTTCAAAGTATATGTTGTAATATTTATCGACATCATGGCTATATTTTAGCATATACCTATAGCAGATCATTGAAAGCACGTCATAACAATTCTGTTTATTCGTCCGTCCTCGCCTGGCATCAACGTCAGACAAAGGAAGACATTTGAAAGCACGATAACATATCAACCTGCAAAATTTGAATTGAATTAAGATACTAGTAGTTCTGTGGCGCCATGGCAAAGCTGATGGTACTTCCCGGCGCCATGTTTCGCGCATGCGCGCTTTTAACAGTCATGACGTAAGCCGATAACTAATAAATTACTGCCAACGAGTCTATGTATAGTTTGGCACAGTACATATCAACAGCTATTCGTTGCTTTCGTTTCTGCTAAATTTCTGCTGGTTACCACCTGACAGCCAAAGAGTCATTTAAAGTTTGTAATTTGAGTTGAAGATATACGGACTTCAGTTGAAAGGTAATAGTTTTGAACGTTACATGTTATACTTTTCATTTGTTATATATCTCGTAATGATTGGCAACACAGACAACATAATGAATGCACAAGGGGGAGGGTGGGTGGGAGCGGGGGGGGGGGCGGGGGGAGACATCGGGCCCATGTCCCCACCTCCATCGTCAGTAGGGTCAAAAACATCCAGTCGGAGGATTTAAAAAAATATTCAGTCTGAAGAACGATACTACTCCTCCGGGCCCAGGAAGCCCTGAGGAGGCAATCCAGATGGTGGGGTGTGGGGGGGGGAGGTCGGTACGAAAGGAGGGTACTCCCCTTTTCAAGGCTTACAGTAGTGAAGGTGTATGTCTTCCCGTTCCCAGCTCCTTCAGTATTGGAAATATTATTTTCTCCAAAAAGCGATAAGTTAGATAAACTTCACCTCATCCGACCTTACAAACGTCCGTAGGTACCATGTGTGACGTTAGATGTGTATATTCACACACTTAACCTCACTCGCAATACCTCAAACCGTCCATAACCCGTCACTAAGGTATCATTACTGACCCCACCCTCCCCCACTCCACCCTCAACGCGACCCAAACCCATTGCCTTGAAATTTGCTCCAATCAAGTTAAGGTCGCATATTATTTAATCGTCACCCCTTAATCACTCTTCACAGGAAACTTTTTTTTTTGAATATTTATATACATTGATCAAATAAGGAAATGAAGACCAAAATGTCAAACTGTTTCCATCTGAAGATTAACATTCCGTTAACAATTTTTATCTCTAAACTATTTTTTGTATACAGTCTACAGTTCTTTCCCTCAAGTCAGAAATAGCTTTATAGCTAGAAGGTGACCAGTCTAACAGACACACACACAAAAAAATTGATAAATTTTCTTTTGTGTCTTTTTGTTAACTTACAGATTAATAATCATCTCAAATGCAATTAAAACCTTTCTCATAGCCCCCAACAAAATTGTTGAAAAAAGGGTTTTGCCCAAATCAGTGACCTTTCATTTGCATTATGAAAGAAAAATCATCCCATTCAAAATGTGTAACAAAGAATAAGAAATGAACGTGATATTGCTTCCCCGGATAAGAGAAGGTACCTAACCAAACACATAACAACCAGATTTTCCAGCCTCTTATATATTTTCCCTCCCCCTTTCTCTCTCTCTCTCTACGTAGAAAGAGGCCGCCCTCAATTTTGTCCAGCTTTCTTCCTAAGCTTACTGTCGATGATAATAATGATGATGATGATAGTGTTGACGACAATCCTGCGACTCGTCTGAGAGGGTTACGGCGTCAAGTTGGCGGCGCCGATATGCTTCATGCTCCCTGACGTTGACTAGTCGAAGACCTAAATCCCAACAAGCGCATTTTTAATGAGTTAAATAGACTCCATGCTACTGGTACGCATTGGCGTCAGTTTTACGGGCGAATCGCCCCCGTAGATTGCATAGACGATTAAGCTACTTGATAGATAGAGGTATGTGTTGGTTGCAAATTAAAGAAGAGTTGTTAACCGGAAAGGGACAGACTGAAACAAAAGAGAAAAGAAAAGTAAAAGAAATAAATAAATAAATAAATAAAAAAAGAGAGGCGGTATATATTGGAAATGAAATACTGTTGAAGAAGCTGAAACGTTATACTTATGTCGAGTATCAATGGTCCGTTATTGCTAAAAGTATAGGCTGTGAATAATTAACCTCAAATATGGAAAGTATAGAATTATTGGACGTTAATTAAAAAACTACTAATTAGAAAAACAAGAAGAAAAGAAAGCCGTTAAGGGAGCAGTCGGTGACGAATGTTGTTACGTTTACGTTGCATATATTATGGCATTCAACGACGCATGCATAATAATTTGTTGAACAATAATTGCATATTTGTTTTCATACAGTCTTGCTATACATTGGTATGGTATTTGTTTATTACACACAGTTCACCGAAAGGGTATAGGGATACAACCCATTTAACATTTTGTGAAGTAAAGTATATGCATTTCTTTACTTAAATTTCTATTGTTTATAATTTTTCAAGTTACTTTACCCTTGATGAGCTTTCCTCCAACATTTTGAAATTTGTTAAATACGTTTTGTACATTTTGTTTATTATTTATACAAAACGTATTTATTATCGAACGACGTTCGAAGTGGAGTGTAAAACTGGAGGGTAAGGTAAATTTAATTTTTAGTACTTCATGTTGAAGTGACTATACTTAAGAAAAAGTCACCGAAGATAAGAATCTGTACACAAACTACCAAAAACATTCATTGGTCTAATCTACTCTAACCAACAACCCCCCTCCCCTCTACGACCCTCTTGCACTGAAACTGTGACCATTTCATGTGCCGCGGGTCATGACGGCGTATACGTCAAGCGAAGTACCACGAGCCCTTTTGAAAAGGGGCATACACATGATTTTAGTCAACAAGCTATTTCATACAGACATTATCTCCTTGAATTATTTAATTTCTTTCTGACATAAACGATTTTCTATTGAAGAGCGTATATCATTGAACCTATTATTAAGACGAACTTCCTATTTGCAAAAAGTGATATTTTTACACTTTTGTCAATGTTTTTGTTATTACCAATATGTTTTTTTATTTGTTTAGTGTCATATATACCTCATACGATAAGCCTTAAAAATTTGTCCGGAATATGCAAAGAATACCCATTAGTACCCATTCTTCTTTCAATGAAGGACCATTATTCCTCCGGCCTCCGGCCCCCTCTCCTTCTGAACGCTACAGTGAATAAAAAAAAACCAAATGCGAGAGATCGAGTTAAAACGTCATAGTTATGTAACCTCTTCGTCATCCTCCTCCTTCTCTCTGTCTATCTGTCTCTCTGTATGTGTGTGTATGTTGTGTGTATGTGTGTATGTCTGTATGTGTGCATGTTGGTATTACCATATAGACACAGCTTTGGACCAAATGTTACCCAACTTCGCATCATGGATTAAAAGACTTCAATGACTCCCTTTTGGCGGTGATTGTAGCAGTAAATACTCAAAAATGTAGATTGCAATCAGCGTGGTAGCAATAATTGTCCCATCTTATCGTATTTTATTCATAATTCGGTCGCCATTTTGGCCGTGAACCGTGACTCTCGACGTGCTAGGTATCTCGCCCTCCGGTCGCAATAAGTGGTTAACCGGTAGTTAATTTCCGTTCTCAGAGACGTACTGACTCCCATATGAAGTAGATATAACCTTAGTTCAGGGAGTAAATAAGAAAAGAGACGAGGAAACTAGCCAATCAAGGTTAAAAACATGAGCAAGAATGAACGATAGTAAATAATAAAAAAAAACATATAAAAAAGAAGGAAAGACAGGATGAGGGAAGGTATAGTTTCTTTGTAAGAATATTATATATATTTATATATATAATCCTATCAAAACTAAAAGTGATTCTACAACTGTGTGTGTATAGTAGCCAGACAGCAGTATTTGAGTTTCTACATTTCCACTACATATGCGTACCTAGTTAAATTAAGCAATAATAATAGAATAATATAAGATGTTGACAGAACATACAGCGGTAATGATACGTCCTCACAAACAACTTTAACGAACTGGTGGAGACCTGACAAAAGTATAGGTTATTGAGGCCAGGCCACCTTAGGGGAGGGGCGGGCGGTGGGGTGGGGGGGGGGGGGGAAAGGGGAAAACTTTATCAATGTCTGAGGGAATGACAAAGATATGTAGTATTATTATTTAAATAATACGTCTTCTGTAACTGCTGCAAACTCTTATCATTTGTGAAGGGGTTTGCATTACAAATTATTTTATCGAGTGCATCTCAAAACTTCAGTATAGATGGAGTAGCTGGATACGTGAACGACTGATACAAACTCGATTATATTTCTAGTAATCCGACCTAAAAGATAAGTTTTATTAGAAAATGTAGCAACAGTTTCCATGAAGAAGCCACCAAACAAATCGATTTTTGTTGACTGAAACGTTATAGCGAACGTGCCACTGCAGAGGGGGCAGCTTTACGTGGACCACAGTAGCAGCTCATTGGCCCCACTCTGCGACTGTGAACGTCAGTCTTAAGTTGTGTATTAAAATGTCCTCACAATTTTCATCAAAATTTTAATTAACTAAAAGTTGCTTAGCCTACATTTCTGAAAATAATCTTCCTGCCGTCAGAACTGTCTACGGGCATTGGCAAGTTAACGAGTGCTAAGTTTGAGTTTATACGCTGTCACAGGGCACAGATGATGAATTGAGAATGGCTGTCGAATCATCATATTAAAGTGTGAAGATGAGTGACAATTTAATAACACTATGGCGTAGACCTCTTTCTTTGTATGTCTGTGTGTCTATGTGTGAGTGGGTGAGGGGGTGGGGGGTTGTGCACTTGTCTTGTATTGAGATTGTGTGCACTTGTTTGGTATTCTGACTGACGACTATAGAACAAAGGAATTACAAGTCCTCAGATGTCATTTGAAAAGAATCACCATGTCCTCAGAAGAATTCTATTGTTTAAGGTTTGGGTACGTGGATTTGACAAATGAAAAAAAAGGAGAGGAAAAAAGAAACAAAAAAACAAACAATGTGGACCTCAGTCTGATTGTAAAAAGAAGCGCATGTGCGGACATGTTTAGGCCTCACAACTGGTGACATGGGACAAAAGAAATTCCTGTCACCATTTGTCGAACAATGGTCTAGAGAACAATAGTCATCGGTTTTCCAGACAAAGGGTTAGAATGAAAGGAAATGTCATCGGTTGTAGCTAATATAATAGAAAACAAGATTTATGTGCGTGTCTGTGTGTGCGTGTGTTTTGTTGGGTGGGAGGGAGGGTGGGAGGGTGGGGAGGGGGGGGGTGGGGATCGCATTCATTGAACATCACTTACTACAAAGTTCGCCAAGTCTTCTAATGAGAAACAAAAAATAATTTCATTTTAATATTTTAGGACAGTTGAGCTTCATGCTTATCTAAGAGATCCTCAAATTGAATGAAATCACGTATACGTACATCATCATGCATGACCTATAGCCTATATCAGTTTGGTAGGACACGGTCGAGATGCTGTATGCAGGCATAAGGTCACTTCTTGGTTATTTATTTCAATCCTGGATGCTAATCACCGTCTTGAACCAACCAATAACGTTGCTTCATTACTTTATGAATTCTTCTCTGACACTGAGGATATTAATTAAATCATTACCTGTTTTATGTTTTTATGATGATACATGCCTCGAATTGCCTCGTCCAATTTAAGGGACCTTTTTTTCAAAAGAAAAGTCACGCCAAGAAAGATCATGGGTCCGGAAACCAAAGAACTTGATCCCCTCTCCACCCCCAGACCACACTGCATCGAGACTGTAACCTTATATTTCCTCTCTTCTTCTACCTTCAGTACACAACACAGACAGATTATTATACACGGCGATAGTATGAACCTGTGACCGTAAGACGTACCGACGATGGTTCGATAAGTGATTATCGTATAGTTAACCATCTATTTTACATGCACTATTTCCTTGCAATATTTCGTTTCATTATTCCAAATAGTTCATAGCCGAATGTCATGATCCACAGTGAGCTTTCATCATCATCAACGCTTGTTCTGAGTATCTCATGCATATATATATATATATATATATATATATATATATATACCACGTAGATTATACTATGTTGCTGTCAATACTACTCAACATTAATACTTCAACCCCGATCTAACACGGATAGGGTCTCAAATAAGCTACTGTAAGGCTTCCTGATCCTTGGGTCTCTAAAACTAAATATATCGTTTGAAAAAGAAAATAAATAAAAATATATAGTGTATACGCAGTGCAGGCGTTTATGAAAGCATCGCTCATCTATGAGACATTTTGCGTGACATTTTTGTGCCAATGTTCTCATTTTCGGTATCGAATTCCGCAGCGAGTGAGGACTTACAATCGACGTTGATTTTAGTAGTTAATTAGCATATTCGTAAATGTAAATATATTCCGAGAAGGAAGCGACATCTTGTCGGCACTTCCATATTTGTAATAATAAGAGTATGCAGTCATTTAGTTATCTGGGAATATTAGTAATTCTGCACTTCAAGTAAGCCTGCACTATGATGAACAAAAGCAAGCCGCAAAGTGCTTTTAAAGACTCTTTTTCGACTCAAAATGTGGAGAATTCAAAGATAAATCTAAAATCCTACAGAGGTGGAATATGGAGGCGATCAGAAAAGTAGTTGGGGAAATAATGATGCAAACCAAAAGTATACGGCGACTGTTGACCTAAAATATATATATAACTGTCGCAACGAAGAATTTTTGTGGGGGAGGGTGATGGGGCGGGGGGGGGGGGGAGTCATGGTTCTTTTGAAAACTTCATTTTTACTTTTCCTTGTATACCAATCTTCAGCAAACAAGAGATAATAAAATATTAATATGGCCTATATATGACCAAGAAAGGGCTAGCTATATTGCTCAACTGGTCACAATTCTTTTTAACACAATAACTTCGTCAAGCACTTAAAAAATATCAACAATTTAACATCACTTGAGACTGTAAGTGAATAATACTCCTTGAGTTAACCCTCCAAAAACTGTGGGAATAATTTAAACGGGTAGAACTAACATGCATTCATGAAATTATAATCATTATTTTTTTAAACATCTTTGTTTCAAACATCTGATTTCATACTCGTAACCGATGGGAATAAACATGACATGCCAAACTGATGGCGCCAGACAGTAATCAGTTTCCCCGGATTTCATGTTTCCTTACAAGTGGTTGCAGTAGCCTAAATGTTCACGATAAATTACAATGATATTGTATATACAAGAAAGTCGAGTCATCTTGTCAAATGTGATTATTTATCAAAAGAATCATCAACATTTAACTCGTTAATCTACCACAATTTCAGAGCAGATATACCCATCTTATTGTCTACTTTACATATAAGAATCGGACTGGTTTGTTTAAATAGCGAAGTAAAGAAGCCAAACTAGCATATTAAAACTAGCATATTACTAGCATATTTACTAGCATATTAAAACTTAGCTGCAGTTCTTTTACTTGAGCATGTTTGCATTTAAATATCTTAATATCTGTGTTTTATGTACAATGCGCTGGCTCTCTTGGACCCTTTTGTGGGATTCGCCTATGGCCCCAGGACCCCACCCCTCAATTAATCCCAAAGCGTTTAGGAATGAATATTGTACATACTAATCTTTTTATGTTTTGTAAAATCGCGAACCGATGTGCATCATTTTAAGCAGTCTCTGGCACCTCAAATAAAAATATCCCTCAAAAGTACCTGATATTTCCATGAGTACTCCCCCCCCCCGGTCAAACTCAGGGTAATAAGCGGGTCGCTGGATCCCTGCACATATAATCCGCAAAGTGTTCACCCTGCACAGATTGTCAATGAGTGCAGTTGTTCTTTCAATTGTTAAGAGGTGCGAACAGTGGACAAGTTTAATAAACACTGATATAGACATTACGCTGATAATTTGACGAAAGCTGGTGTAAGATTGAATAATGATTATCAAAACTAACCAGTTGCCCTACATTTATAATCTAGGAGACAAGAATGATAATTTAATTAGGGACAAGAATGATAATCTAGGAGACAAGATGCTTTTTAAGAAAAGTCACCCAGGAAAGAACCTGGGCACGAAAACCAAACTACCAAACGACTGATCTGCTCTCAACCCCAGTCCCCTTGCATCGGGACTGTGACTGTGTGATCATCGTCGGGTGTGTATCAACATTCCGCTCGAAAGGGAACAGATACTACACATGATTTTAGCCAAAATACCGCGAAGCGAGAATGATAAAGTATGTCATGTTCGGGGTTTCTCGTATGAAGGAGATTTTATTTTCATGGTACCAACTTACTGGAGAGGACCTTTGACGTTTGGTTCCACAGATACTTATTCACTAAACAGTTATAACGCGTGCATATTTAAAATGGAGCTATTACGTAATAACCACAGGAGAATTCAAATGATGAAGCGATTTCCTAAATAACTTCGCGATTGTTACGTAATAGCTTCATGATATGAATTATCGTGTGACTGGATTCACGTTAACTACATAATGGCGGTGAAATCAAAAGAATAACTATAGTTTCTGTCTACTCATATATACTTAGGCTCATCGGTCGAAGCAATCTGCTAGACGTTTTATTATTATTTTTTAACTCGAAGTACAGTTTGTTAGTAAAGGGTAACTGTTAAAGGGAGTGAAGACTCGCGCACCAAGAAACGTCTGATGCCGGTAAAGTGACCTAGTTTCGAATGAGGTGTAAGAGATGTGTTAAGACACCACCATCGATCCCAGAAAATACACACAGAGCTTGCTACCGTCGGTAATTAGACACTAGTGTACAGTCAATACATGCAGCTACCGTCAATACCCACAACACAGAGTACATATCAGCGATGGACATCTCAGGTCCAGATCAAAGATAACAAGGAATTACGTTTCATTACTGTCTTCATTTTGTAGCGACAAGAAAAAAAACTTCACTTGCAAGCAACGGAAAGTTAACTATTTTCAGAGGGCGGCACGCGGTTTGGGGCGAGTATTCAATGCCTATAAAAGAATACCTAACTTATCGTAAGTCAGGTAAGATCCTTTCATGAAGAGGTATAACGCTGTACTTATACGAAAGCTAGGTAAGTTCAAACCAATTTCCACATATAAATCAGTGAATACATGAATATCACTTTTTAATGGTGGATGTGTCTTTTGTAACGTTTGTATATTTGACCATCTAGTATATATAGACGTTCGGAAATAGGCCAAAGTGATTTACTGCTGTATTATTTCACTGGCAGTAAGCCTCTGAAGAAGATCATGCTAGGATCGAAACGTCAGTCCTTCTAACTGTGTTTACATATTTACCTATACTTAGGCTTCTTACAGTAGACAAGCAGTTTGCTCACTGACTTCTTGACTCTCTTTGGTACTGCTGTATAGTTAGATATCTTTGGTCCTGTATGTGTTCTGATAGCTCAGCTATACATCCATAGTTATGAAAAACAAGTTACAGCATAACATCATATATAGGCTCTTTACCTTCAAGAAATCTTTAGTATACTCAGGCTTGTAATATCAAACAGAATATAATAATTTTACTTATCTTCCTATCGTTTCTGTTTGATATTTCTTTTGACACTCATTAGCCGTTTTTACCTTTCATCTTGCCGCGTTGCTAGACTCATTACTACGGGGATAAATCAGGCGTGCGCTTTAGCTTCATTAGTGAAGCGTGACCATTAATAAAATATTTCTTTTGTCTTCATCCGGTCTCCTTTGGTATACCGGAACCATGAAAGTGGATTCTAATATTTATCTCCAGGCGTTTTCGACACTAATTTATCTTGTGTTTGTTAGAGTAGGTTCATCGTTCTTAAAGCGACATACTATTTGGGGCATACATTACTGCGTGGTGAAGAGTGAAGGGGTTGGGATTCATTGATTAAGGGGTGACTGGCCTCGGGTAGTTAAACATAATATTATGATCGGTCAAAGTGACAGGCAGAGGCGGATAGGGGTTAAAAAGTGATACCGGTTCAATGATCCAACTGACGGCGGTGGGGCATTGAAACTAGCGGAACATGAGCGGCCTCGGACGAAACTAGCACCATTAACAACCAATAGGGAATCGGCGCCTTTGACGCATCGGCAAGCCAGTTCCGAACCGGTAAACCGCGGTAAGCCAAGTCGACCCTGGTGTCAGTTTTTTGTTGAGGGTAGCATTTACCTAGCGAAATCATCATAAAAGACAGGAACCGCTATGACAAATTAGTACGTTATAGACAATGTGTGTATCATGTGCGTGTGCTAACGTAAACAAAAAGGCGGCGCTATACAGTTTTTATATTTTCCGTGCACATGTTCATTACTAAAGTGACCCATCCGAATGTCGACACTCGGTGTGTTCGGTCCGTATATTTTCTTATATACTCATGTTCAGCAGTGTTACTTATAACCGTTGGCTACAATGCGACATAATGCACGAAACACCAAATGTTTATACTATTACAATCAACAGATGATTGCGGGGAGGGGGGGGGGGATTATTATTGTCCGAGTTATGACAAAGAAACCACTACCTTTTTCACACAATAGGTACTTCTCCCCCCCCCCCCCCCCCCCAACCAACTATTGCATATAATATGTATATTTCACTTTGTGATAGCATTAAAAAAAACTTTTTGCAAGTGGAAAGTCATTAAAAATAAATACGAACATCCAACATCATGACGCACCCATTTTTTATAATTTTTTATTATTATATGAAACTGTGTTTTCAAGTCATGCTTCAAAACACTCATACTGACAGCATGAGAGGTTTTAACATCTTGTTTTAATTAGATGAAGGTTATGAACTGTTCATACTGTCAGCACGGGTGCTTTTAAGCATGGTTTGAGAGGACAGTACAGAATGGTATAAGCACAAGAAAAATGTTACAAGTGGCTGCATGACGATTACTACACTGAATAAAGATGAGTTTACGCCCTTTTTATAATGCATATCACTCTGTTCGAGACGAAATAAAAAGAGGTACGCGAAAGTTGTATATTGGTCCTCGTTTTCGAGTTTGATAAATTGGTCGCAAATGTTTTCTTGCTTATCAGAAACTTATATACTGCCCTCATCTCATGGATGCTGTCACTTACTGGTAACTTTTAGGCACACTTCAGGAAACGGCTGCCGACGTATTCTTATGAGAGTAAGATATAAGTTTAAGTGATATATCCGAATGGAAATGCATTCCACGAGCGAAAGAATGCATTTCTTTCGCATTTGTAATTGGCTCCCGTTCAAAGTCAACTTTTCTGGTCTAAAAGCTTGTAAACGGAAGAACGTTTGGGTTTGATGTAATCACGTTCTACTCAGTCTATTAGTAGACGTTGATATGTGGTCAGCAATGCAGAAATGCAATCAGGATGGTAACAGAAATATATGCCCTTTTGCTCATTGCCTCCAAGAGAAACTAAATAACCTATTAAGGATTAAAGCGATATAACTAATGTTCATATTTACCACTGTTTCTGACTTGGCCCACCTGCCTTTATATGTCTGTGTGTTAGCCTAATTTTATTGAGACATTTATATGATACAATTATGATAGTGATGATGACATTGTGAACATTCTTTCCACGTGACATGACATTTATTCTTATCGGATAATGTTATTAACGATAATAAATGGTTGTTCTAGCAATGGAGGGGTTGGGAGGGGGGGGGGGGATGGGGGAGGGTCGGATGGAGGGGCAGGGTGTTTGGCCGATGTGCCAGTCTTCATTGTATAAGGGGCAATGACAAACTTTTGCCCCTATTTTAAGAGTCATATAATTTAAGTTTATTAACGCTTATAATTACTGATATGACTTTTCATGACACAATATGGGCTCTAATCCCTGCTAAGCTGCAGGAATTGTAAGGAAACTAAAATGCAAAATCATGCACATTCCACACCCCAGAAATCAGTCCGGCTCAGATATAGGTTTGTTTTGGACAAATCCAAACAAACTGATGGTTTACTCACGATAGTGTTTCAATTCAGCACTGTAGATAGCTTTCAGTCCAAACGAGTACGTAACAACACCGTACGTGAAAACACCAACCTTTCTATATACGAATTTTCAAGAACAAACACGTTTTTTCTTCTGTTAACGAACAATATATATTAAATTCAAGTAACAGTTCTCTCGGTATACTGCATAAAATCACTTTGTTGATTGTATTAAAGTATACTTAAGTACTGTATATATGCAGGGGTTAGATTTCGGTTGCATAGGTCATTAATGAAATGCTGGTATATCTTCTCTAATTTTACCGGCAGGGTAATTATCTACCTGAACGTTGAGTTTTTGAGCCAAAGGACATGAACTTTATAACATCTAAATGAGTACCGTATATACGTTCTTTCTATAAACCAACAGTCTTAAAGACTTTGTGAGAATAGCAAATAGACGGATCAATATATTTCTGTTTACATCTGCTTTTCAATCAAAAGCTCATGTGCAAGAAGCCTTTACGATGAACCGTATTGCGTGTGAAGTCGTCAATATTGGATATACATTAATATGTATCTATTAATATATATATATATACATATATATATATATAAATATATATATATATATATATATATATATATATATATATATATATATATATATATATATATATATATATTAATAATAGTTTCTCCCCGATTTCATCAAACTGGATGACGATGCCCACGATCATCATAAAAACTGGTATGATGTTTTCTATGAAATCATTGGATAAATGATTGTGATATTTGCAAGTATAAGTCATTATCTTCATATCCAAAGACGTACCACTTTTTAATATGTACTATTCGTATTGTCCAATGTTTAATAATCGAAGGTGGTTCTTTTCGGTCCTACTCCAGAGGTCTTAATTTCTCACTACTAGTAGGAAATAAATTATTTTTCTTCCAATTCTTCAAATCATAATAATAATAATGATGATGACGATGATGATGATGATGATGATGATGATGATGATGATGATGATGATGATGATGATGATGATGATGATGATGATGATGATGATGATGATGATGATGATGATGATGATGATGATGATGATGATGATGATGATGATGATGGTGATGATGATGATGATGATGATGACGATCATGATGACGATCATGATAATAATAATAATAAGTAGTCTTATATAGCGCAGTCTCCAACATAAGTTATGCAATGGGCTTTAATACAGTTGAGAGAAAAGAAAAGTTTTAAGACAGCATCTGACTTGAATACATGCAAGAATCTAAAGACCTACGTTCAATCGGGAGGGAGTTCCATAAACCTGGTGCATCATTCAGAAAGCTATGGTCACCGAAAGATCTTGTACGTGACATTGGAACCTGAAGTTGAAATTGATAATGCGAAAGTATTGGTCTACATTTAGCTGCTAATGTAAGAGAAAATTAAAGTTTGTTGGAGTACAAGTTTTAATAGCATGAAAAACTAGATTGAGGATTTTGTAGTCACTACGGAGTGTTATTGGTAACCAGTGTAGTTCTTCCAGTATATATATATATATATATATATATATATATATATATATATATATAGGAGTGAAGGGGGTAAACCTGTTCGCCCTATGGACGATTCGAACAGCCGTGTTCTGGATTCTTTGCAATCTCGATAATTGGGATGTAGCTACACCAAATAGAATGATATGTTGTAGACCATTAGGCCACACTGTTATCAGCCCATGTTGTATTTATTTAGTTCTGTTATTTTTTCTTCAGAAATGACCCTTCAAAATTTAGAGTGTCATCAATATAAGTGGCTGGCCAACTGAGTCTAGTCATGGAAGTATTAACATTGAGGGTAGTACATCCATCTAGGCTAACACACAGATCATTATTGGTCAGTTCCTCAGACGTGTGACAAAACGCAGAAGGAAGTCATGAATCTTTTATGGCATCACATAAACATCTTATATTGCAAATGGTGTTTCAGGGTGTTCTGTTGTAGGTATAGAGTTGAAGGAAACATTTTGGCTGAATTATTAGCATTTAATATAACAATGGATTCATTTAATTTAATATTTAGACCTGCACTTAGAAGCCGAAGTCACCATCAACTTAGCATTAGTGGGATAGACAAGTGGTAGTGTATATTTAAACAGCTGAACGTCGTGGAAACTGGTCAGCATAGCTATCAAATTTGTCTCTTTTCTTACACTACGACATATCAAGATTAATTGTGCCCAAAGTGATAATTTACATCACGAGTGCAATTTGCTATATTCAAATTCTGTTAAGTTCCTTTTCCTGCCTAACATTAGTGACATAAGTGAGTATGTCACCTTAGCAAATAAAAACAACACCAACTTCATCCCAATTCGTTTATACAATTTAAGCAGTCAGTCAGTCAGTCAGTCAGTCAGTCAGGCAGGCAGTCAGTCAGTCAGTCAGTCAGTCAGTCAGTCAGCCAGTCAGTCAGCCAGTCAGTCAGTCAGTGAGTCAGTCAGTGAGTCAGTGAGTGAGTCTGTGAGTCAGTGAGTGAGTCAGTGAGTCAGTCAGTGAGAGAGTGAGTGAGTCAGTGAGTCAGTGAGTGAGTCAGTGAGTTATTCAGTCAGTCGGTGAGTCAGTCAGTGAGTCAGTCAGGCAGCCAGTCAGTCAGTCAGTGAGTCACTCACTCACTCACTCACTCACTCACTCACTCACTCACTCACTCACTCACTCACTCACTCACTCACTCACTCACTCACTCACTCACTCACTCACTCACTCACTCACTCACTCACTCACTCACTCACTCACTCACTCACTCACTCACTCACTCACTCACTCACTCACTCACTCACTCACTCACTCACTCACTCACTCACTCACTCACTCACTCACTCACTCACTCACTCACTCACTCACTCACTCACTCACTCACTCACTCACTCACTCACTCACTCACTCACTCACTCACTCACTCACTCACTCACTCACTCACTCACTCACTCACTCACTCACTCACTCACTCACTCACTCACTCACTCACTCACTCACTCACTCACTCACTCACTCACTCACTCACTCACTCACTCACTCACTCACTCACTCACTCACTCACTCACTCACTCACTCACTCACTCACTCACTCACTCACTCACTCACTCACTCACTCACTCACTCACTCACTCACTCACTCACTCACTCACTCACTCACTCATCTTACGAACATTCTATTTTTAGCTCCTTATATAGATGATCCATAAATGTAATTAATGTTCACTAGCTAGAAATGAAATTAACTATAGTCATATTGTAGACTATATAGTATACCTGAATTTTCGTGTTATTCCGCTGTTTGTGAGTTGTATGTATAGGTAAAACTTAGAAAAATTTTATTGGTTATCATTAATGACTACAAGCCAAAGGAAGGTATTGATCAATTCTCTCGCACGAACCAAAAATGGATCGATTTTGCTCTTTCTCAGGGACAATTACTACTAAGACTTCAAAGACCAGCGTATTATTGTACACAGATACCTTTAACATGCATTTAAACGACTCCACATCATGATATAGTTTACGATGTGAAATCATTTGACCAATTGAGCTTTGAACATCTCCCGTAACATGCGTAGCTCTGATATCGCGGTACACCGTCCAGGTACACTATTAGTTATTATCCTAACTACAATAAATGATCAAACCATTGGAATAAGTGCTATGCGATGACATTAGTCGTTATAAGGAGAAATTGATCTAACATATACACAACCATCTATTATCTGTCAATATTTAGTGTATCGTCTAAGTTCCAACATCGGTAAGCTGTGTTGAGAGAACTCGTATGTCGCATCATATGTCGCTACTGCAACGATGGAACTATGAAGTTGTTCAATGGCTTCCATACTCTATAGAGTAATTTACAGTTTTGATTGGCAATATTTCTGAGCAGTTTATCCATTTGTTTGTGCAAGATATCTAATATCTAGGCGGAAAACGGTGTCATTCATTACACCCCCCCCCCCTTCTTTCTTCCTTGCATTATGCTCCTTCCAAGCATACAGATTTTAACAATTTTAGAAAGTTGTAAACTAATTTATATAGATGTTGGATGTACGTAAGCGTTCAAATATAGGCAATGTATACATATATAAGATCCCACGCCTTCCTCCGCAAGATCTTAAAGTAAAACTTAGAAGTTGCTCTTTTAAAGGTATAGTTTCTTTGTAATTTCCTTTCATGAACTGACTTATAATGTTCAAAAACACACCACGTAATTGTTTAGTATTCGACAAAGTGACGTTTAAAGTTTAAATATCTGATTTTCTGGTTAAAGCTATAAAATATGGACGATAGATAGATTCATGAGATCAATGCCCGGCAATATATTATACATTTGAAATATTGCCCCGAGCCCAACTATACCACAGAGAACTATTAGGGCACCCACTTGCATAATACAATATGGGATTCGTTTCTTGATTTCGTTTGATCTTACGGATAATGACGTCATGATCCAAGTATCATAATATACATTTTCTACATCGATGTGCAGAGAATCAAGAATGCAGAAGAAAAATATCTTACATTTGAAGGGTACAGTGAGTATTTAACTAGCTTCCGAATTGACCCCAAAAGCCGCCATGTCAGTCAGATGTTAGCAGAAGAAGTAAGATTATCAAGAAATTTCCAATGTTAGTGTATTTTTAAGGGCCTCGTGACTATAATAGTTTGAAAATTTACTCCCATTTAGGTTATATTCAAATATAAACAAGCTGCATAAAATGACCTTGGTGGTGTCATGTGAAGATCACCACAAACCATCATTCATGCATTCTGCCATTACCTTTCAGTTCACATTAACAATTAACACATTTATAGAACATGGGTATATATCGCTCAGAACACAGTTACCGTTTGGCGTTCCATGTATGGTGTTGTATACATATAGGCCTATATATAAATAAACCGTAACATACTTGCATGGATTTTATACCCACTACGCGAGCAATAATGATGTTGTAGCCTATACTTGATGATAGTGCCTCATCTACCAGAGGTTTGTGTTTCTATGGTAACTACTTCTTTTGAAGCTATAATAGCTTATATTATCTCATCATACGCCTTTTCGTTGCTAGCCAAACAAACTTCTCGTATTTTTTTCTATCAAAATAACATTTCCTGAATGGTTAAGTATCGATTAAATTTGAAAGAAAAAAGAAAAGAGAGTAAAGAACTATACAATTAGACGGTACTGCCTAAGCATGACACAGCCATAGATCTACTTGTAACACACAGTTCAAAGTCGAAGCTTTATAATGTAGGATTTGTTCTGTAAAATCAAAATTGGAAAAACCAGAAGACGGAAAAGCTTGTAGTACATAGATTGACACCGTGGGAATATCTTAAAGAGATAGTTCAAATAAATGGGTATTATTTTAGTTTACACATTTTACCGATGAGTGTATATGAGATGCGAAAATTTGGGGTATAACGTTCACATATAAACACAAAAAGGAAGAAACAGTTTTATGGAACTTTTTTTTTTTTTGAAATCAGAACTATATCAAATATTACGCACTGTATGAACCGCAAGGAAGTTTATAACCCAAGAACAGTCATGGAGTATTGATGCTGTCTGCTCATTGTAACATTCAATCCAAAGAATAAAGTAACCAAGACAACTGTTGTTTTTCATTACTTTTATGTATTTTTCTTTTTACATGCAAAGTGGAAATTGGAAGAAGTAGGTTTTCATGACTTAATATGAGACAGAATGTGAAGTTATAATCAATTCACGTTAGAAAAAAGAAGAGGAGACTGAATTTCAAGATGTCAGAGAACTCTTAAACTTATACCCTGCACTTATGTATGTATTGTATTACATAATGCACATTAATATTAGGATTTTCTGTTCATTTAATGTGATTTCATTAGCTTCTTTGGCCTGTATGTATTTTTAGATTCTCCTGCAAGCAGGAACTCGCGAAGAAGCCATCATTGGCTTAATAAGCCGCGAACTGACTGAAGTCAGTCTCTTAGATTCATATTTTAGCGTCCATAATATGAATTTTCAATTGTCAACAACTCTGTAACTGGACGACATATACATTAATCTTGAGTGACTCGAACTCGGGACCATATGATTGAAAAGCACCGGCGTTAACCACTGAGCTAACAGTCCCTAGAGCTAACAATGAGCTAACCACTGACATAACACTCCCTATTATAAAAAAAAAAAAACACTTCCTATTGTTATACTACTGTAAGAAGCTAGCTCAAAAAGCTACCTGTGATCTACCGTATTTGATAAAAAAAACTTCAATTTGAGTACGTAAATTATCTCATAATTTGAAAGAAAATGAAGACTAAAACAGATAATAAAGGCACTTCGTCGCCGATTTTGGGTGAGGATGAGGGATAAAAATAATATTCTCCTAAGAAATATCTACCCTAATGTTCTAAACATCACACCAATATAACTTTAGGTACTCACAATATAATTAAAACATAAGAATGTTAAACAAAGTAAGTGACGTGTTTTACGTGGGTGAATAATCAAGTATAAAATATCAAATGTTAAAATAAGGAAGAAAACTAGAGTTCTTAAGCTGAAATGATTTCTGTTTTCTTACGAAAAATCAACAATTTAGTTTTGTGTTGAAATATTAGCATATTTAGTGGAAATTGGTTTTCCTGTGTGCTACGTTCTGTATATTAGAGTCCAATCATTCTATAATACTATAGTTAAAAAAAATTCACGAAATAAAAATGTTCCCTAAAATGAAATCAACAATCAGATCAAGCACATTATTTGTACTTGAAACAGAAACAAAGAAAAGCATTGTAATCTATTTTGCAAGGAATCGCCATATACTTTTCAGTTAATTGTAATTAGCTTCAGCGGACTGATGCAGTGGCCTGCATGTTAAAAGTGACAGACCAGCCGTTCTGAATGATGGATTAACTTAATACAATCAATGATGATAATATTAAAAAAGAGAGAAGAACAAAGAGAATTGCAGGAAAAGAGGGAGCTACAAATGGTTGAAATAGTATGATTGAACTGTTTGTACGCAACGATATATATATATATATATATATATATATATATATGTATATATGTATATATATATATATATATATAAATATATATGCATATATATATATATATATATATATATATATATACGTATACATAACGTATATATAACGTATAGCCCACAAAGACCATTGTTCATATAATATTGTACGTTACTGCACATAGCCTTACTGCTATGCCGGAGTTAAAAAATAAAAATAGTAGTTTGTAAACTATATAGGAATGATACAAGTATGTTACAAAAACAGTCTTTCGGTGGGTACAGTTTGAGACATGTAAATGTTGGTATGATGTGGATTAGTTTACAATGTAAAAACACGTTTAGCTCTCTCCTCGGTAACGCCGTGACTTGAAGGCGTTTCCGAAGGGCAATGAAGGCAGAAAACGTTAGAAAATTCCTTTCGAAATTTTCTATTTAGAAGGCCATATGTCACTGGGTTGATCAAACTGCTGAAAAACATCATGAACACTGAAAATGTATTCATGCCAGGAGCGACCGATTCATCTGTGATAGTTTCGACAAGATTGACGATAGCGATCGGTGCCCAACACATCACGAAAGAGGTTAGAATCACCAACAGCATGCAGCTGATCTTCAGTTCGTCTTTAATACTAGAGGATGACGTCAGACCACGTTGACTAGATCTCCCAAAACTACCCGAGCAAACCTTTTTCGGCGCAGAAGTAGATTTCGGTAAAACCGTGGTCATGTGATCTCCTGAGATGGTGCAGATATCGCGGTTTTGACTCTCGTCTTTCTCCGATGGTAAAAGAGATTTATTGTTTGAGGAAAGATCGGTACTCTTTGCTGAACTAAGATTCGAAACGTCGCTTCTATCTTCTCCCTCTTTCAAATGTTGAAATTTTGCAATCGGTGGCTTCTTCGTAACCGGTTTAACATTACGATAATTAAACGTCCTATCAGAGACAACACCGTTCTTCTCTTCTTTTTTGCCACTTTGTTTAATTACAATGTTTTTACTACGTTCTTCATGAAAATGGTCATTGTCTTTTCCTTTTTCTGTTCTAGAAATTTCTCGCTGTGATTTCTTGTTATCAACTCTTGTTTTGCTTGTTCTGTTCTTTTTCACTTTGACACCTATTCGAGATGCTGGCTGATTAGGACACGATTTCTCGTTTTCACGGTCTTGTTTTGTTGATTTGTTGACCTCTAAAGGCTTTAATCTGTTTCGTGGTTGTTTCATACTTTGTTCAAGCTGTAAGAGTAGTAATCTATTTCTATCCATAACGTTAATTCTGGTTCTAATTACATTTTGATCTGACTCACTTTCCATCGAGCCGTCGGTTATGTCACCACTGTCTCGTAGGCCATGAAATTCACTCCCAACGTTCTTCATCCTACCAGTGACGTCACTCGTTGCGAGGCCAAGGGTCACATTGTCATTTGGACGAACTTTATTTCTCTTCTTTAACCAAACCTTTTTCTTTGCATCTGGTGGTTGAGCTTCGTTGATTTCTTCTGCCGAACTGTACTGCGACAAATACTGAGCTAGAGCAAACTGCGCAGGATTTGTTGACATCTCGTGAAATCTATAACAACGAGAAAAGAAAATATAGAAAGGTTTGTTAAAATATAATGTCTGTGGAGTATATAGAGGAAGGTAGAGAGATATAAAGTGTTACGTCGACGGAGGTCATAATATCTCGGATAAAAGAAATTACATTTGAAATGCCTCACACCGTAAAATCGCAACGTTAAATCCTACATACGCAAACATAAATATTGTCCTCTTATACTGTTTCTTCTCTGTCTTGATATTTCTATATGTGACGGATTTCAACCGGTAATTCATGATTATATAACCTAGTGATATGTTCATAGGCTTTTATATCAGTCGCATACATTGTCTATCTATAGTACGCAGATCCGGTATACCGTAAAGCCGCACACCGATTTTTAAATAACCGGCTAAATACCGATTACCTTGCCTCGCAATCAGTTCTTTAACGATTGTAGCTTCTTATCTTTGGTGATTCAAACTTGGTCGTACCGTTTCACCACATAATCAAAATTAATTATAGCAAAGTATACAAGTATTACTCCGAGGAAATTGATTTCCAAATTACATGTACCCCTCACTGGCCGCGTTTAATATTGTGAGCTGATTAGAATTGACAAAAATCGTGGGGGGGGGGGGGGGATCTACTCATCATCTAAAAAAAGGTATTTTAAGTATATAGCGTAAACTTGCAGAGTAAATACTATTTCGTTTTATTGCAACTGTTCGGTTACAAGATTAAACAAAAACCTTCCCGGACGCTTTTACCGTTGCACATTTATGGATTTGTTTTTTGACTGAAAACGATGTTTTTGCGTTCAGTATGTTTTCCAAATTTTAACCGATTTCCTAAGGCTTATTAGAATAATTTAAGTTGTTGACTTATTCTGCAAAGATTAGCATAACAGTTAAGGCAGATGAGGCGCCACTTCATGCACTATACTGCTCGTCACGGTATACAACACGTGCCTGCGTAAAGTTTAATTTATATGTGTACGACACACGTGTACTTGGAACAGTGAACTAACTCGTGTCAACGTCCCGCAATCATCTATCCATTTGCACCAATACACACACAGGGGATGTGGTTATTCTATTTGTTAGAGGAGATACAATCTCCTACCATGACCAATGCCCTAGGTTTCATAGATATAATCTTCAGGAATAAATTCTGTAAGTAGCTAAGAAATCTGACTCCATCGGTAAGATATCACAGGTTATTAATGTCCCTTTACGCACACGACAGAAGACTTAACCAAATCTAAATATGATATCATCAAGCAATATATACATGGGCTTCATGTTGATTATGTTTTTCTTGATTTATTACAATGCTTGTTTCCTGTAATGGGAGTTGGGTTTTGTAAATGCTGAAACTAAAATATTGAAGCTCTTACATGTAACGAAGACAATAGATTCAACTACGTCACTGTTGCCATTTACCCCTGGGAAACACTATTACATCACATATTTACAACATGATAGCTCTCACACAAGACTTTTAAATGATAGGATATCTCCTAAGCGGAGCAGGATATCCCTAACTCATTGGGGAGCTGTTCTTGACAAAGATCGTTGTCATATATATATGTTAAACATTAAGGTTGGCTTTGTGTCTACTTTAAGTGTCACAAGCATTGAGGCTAGACTATATCGCTACACACTATATTTACCCACTAATCGATGTTTTATGTAGCTTCCAGAAAGTTCCCATTATCGGTCGATTCTGTAGAATATATGTTTTCACTGGTTTGTTGACATGTGTTTCATAGATAGCCTATAAAGATTTATAGACATGCGACATGCTAACGTGAACAATGGAATAGATTGCGGTTAGTTAAATTTTTTTATTTTTTAAAATTTTACTCAATTTCCAAACGTCTACCAGTTCATGGATTCTCCGATTATCCAATAATTTCATGTTGGATTATAATTTTGCATCATCCCATCCAAGTATGATGTAATTGGCTTAAATTGGACTCTTTTAAATCAAACTGAGAGATCTCTGTATTGTTTACAACCTCTTGACTGCTCTTTATTAATTTGCGAGTTATTAACCGCTATATCTGATGTAGCAAATTTTGTGTCCCACAAATTTAATCGACTGTTACATTTTGTCATGATTTTAACCATATAGGTTTATGTCTATTCAAATCCTTCCTGGTAGTATTTTGCTGGACAAATGCAACATAATTATGACGCAGCTGTGGAAAGAAAGTTTTCTGCTCACTTTTGACACAAAATATTGTTTGTAAGATTTTTTAAAGCACAATTGGAATATAAACTATTTTTAAGCTTGCACAGATGACTGTTAATACCAGATCAGAATCAAACAGTTGGAACACACATGGACCAACAGTCCATATACAAATAAACGTTTGTATTAATTTTCTCTCTCGCAACATTGCTACATACTTAATTGAATAAAAGTAATATAACATAAATATAACTATTCACGGGAATAATGGTCACGTTCTGTTTTTCTAATGGAATAACCTATCACTTCAGCTGGTATAGACTTTGGACGCCCGATGTGACTTAAATCCACCGTTTTGTCGGGACTTTTTCTCTTGCCATTTTTGCCGTATTTTATTAATGACAACTTTATCAGTAATTTATCGTAAATCTTCTAATTTATTTTCAGCATCTATTTACATTCGTGTTGCTAACGGTACGTATTTTGGTTTGTTTTAACGTTAAGTTGAGTTAAAATGGTAGGAACTGATAGGGTGATTATGACTTCTAATAGCTGACATTTATCACTTTGTTGTAAACTATATAAGTGGATTTCTGACAAACTGAATAATAAGAACAAACTCAGGCTATGCTGTTATTGATCTTACTTAGTGGTTAGGCTTGTGATATTAGATGTTTGCAAGAAAGCGATCGGTTAATACAAAATGAAGACGTTTAATTTGCGAGATAAGAAAGTCACCAATGATTTCCTACAGTATAGATTTATTCTATCGTGTCCTCCAAATCTGAACCATTTATAGCAAATCCTGCCGTTTGTTAGGCCCATGCAGTTCGATTATTGACTAAAACAACACAAACTTGTTTGTATTTAATGCACAATCGGCCAGCCATATATGTGGCATAATGACTTGTATGTGTTGCCAATTCGAACACAGCATAACCTGCTACATACCGTAGTTATTTGGATCCAGGGTTAGAAAGCTATGGCCCTGTGTTAATTTGGGGGCTCGGAAATCATGGGATTATAATAATAATTTCCGTAATATTTACGAATTTGTTTTGGAAGACTTAAAAAATGGGACCAGCTTGGGAGAATAAATTGCTCTCAATGCGACTGTTTGTCTTGACCAGTTGACAGTACGTCGGTTATAATAATTAATTCATTAATGAGTTAAGATATTTCGTCAAGAATTAAATTAGTCACATGATGTGGGACATGTTTTTAGCAATCTGGTTTAGTAATTTGTACCTCACATGTGTACTGAGAGTCTATTCTGTTTACAGTTTCGCAGGTATTTTCCCTTCTAAATTTCCGCTCGCAAGGTGACATAATCTTGAAATTTCAAGGTAAACAAGAAAGCTTTTAAATATATTTTCATGCACGATGATGACTAGCATGATGTTATCTGAGCTTCTTATACGGTTTCAAAGAATGTCTGCTGATTTTTTCCCCTGATTTAATCAAACCACTTTCGTCATCCACCCTACCCCCCCCCCCCACCCGATCTCTAAAGGTATCACGCTATGAAACTATAACAAACTGTCTATTCTCACGCAAACTAACATTTTTTGTAACCATTGATAATGATTAAGAAGCAAAATGCTAAGTTAGGGTGATTTAGACTGATGAAGAAACAGACGGAATACTCTCAAGTAACCTCCCGCTAGTCATCGATAACTATCAACTTTGGTTTAGTTTCAATACACTACTGGGACTGGGTTTTGGTTGTTGATCCTTGGCATGAAGTTTTAAAGCACACTCGAGAATTTCCAATTAAAAAAATATATATACGGTACTAGGAATATTAAGTTATACAAATAAAATCCATATCCTTTATCTTTTTCAGTTTTTCTTGCAAGTATTATCTTAAGAAATCACTATCTTTGGTGGATCTCAGTACAGTTTTATTAAATAACAAATATGTTCGACATCCTTATGGTTACATCTGCCTAAAGGGTTTTATTTTATGGTTTTGACTTGTTGATATCTTGCTTTTGAAAAAAAGGGAATATTTTGAGACTAACGAATATACATATATTACAACCGACTGACAGATAGGCTGTGTTGATTGCATATAACGTTAATGGATGCTGGATAATGTCGTATGTATTTATATCGCAAGCAGCCGCATGTAGAATGATATAAGAAGGATATATGAGATCTGCGACAGGAAAAGAGATAATATGGAGCATGGTGGTAGGGAAGGGAGGGGGTGGATGGGGGGATAGAGTTGGAGGGGAAGCGGGTGTATAGCAGAATTGTATGAACAACGGATTAAAGCTAATATTTCATTCATCTAAACAAATTTCTCGGTGACAAAAATTGAATAAGGTAACTAGCGATCATATATTTGTTTTTATAAATATTTAGGCGCCCCAATTATTGAATTTACGATACAAGAAAGTTAAAGAAGAAAATAAGAGATGGATCAAAATTATAATCATGTTTATGTACTCGGTTACTTTCAACTATTCAATTTGTTGATTTAAGTCTCAGGGACACAACAATTATAAAAATAATAATAATAATAATAATACAAAAAAAATAATAATAAAAAATACTTACATCTTATTGGATTTTACAGTTCTAAGATGGCCGCTCTGGTGAGATTTTAAGTTTCGGAAGCTGGTCCGGACAGTGAGGAAGATTTTGAAGTAAGAAAAAACAATAACAAGGAAGGGAAGTGTCACTCCGAACAGGAAGATGAAGAAAGTGTAGTAAGGGTCAGTGGACCACTTCAAGGTACATATGGCTCTGCTGGAGACATACTCATATTGGGACCATCCGAACAATGGAGGTGCGGCGAGAAGACACGAAAATAGCCAAGTCCCTGTTAGAGAAGAGAGAGAATTTAACAGAGTTAAATTATATTTCGGATTGGATATTGAGTTGAAGTATGTTTTCGCTCATTTATAGATCAACGGTCCGCAAGAAGTGAGGCGCAATGCAAAAAGTTGATCGCATGTCGGAAAATTTATTAACAGTTTATGAAGGTGCGACATACCAGGGAGTTGTTCCATAACAACTCCCTGGACATACACACACAGATACATACATACATCGGACATAGAGCACTCTGCGCCAAGATAGACTCAAACCAACCACATTATACATATATTTATATAGGTTGGCGGTTTCCATATATATATATATATATATATATATATATATATATATATATATATATATATATATATATATATATATATATATACATATATATATATATACATATATATATATATATTTATATATGTATATATATATATATATATATATTTATATATATATTTATATATATATATATATATATATATATATATATATATATATATATATATATATATATATATATATATATATATATATATACATATATGGAAACCGCCAACTCAGGCCTCCCGGTTGAAATGAGGACACCCTGGCCTCCCGGTTGAAATGCGGACAGCCTTTCCTCCCCAGTTGAAATGCGGACACCCTATAAGCAACCAGGAATACTGATTGTCATTGTTAGTCCTGTTTTAATGACGTATGTTGTATTACTCTAGAGATCAATCATGAATGCTAACCAAGTCGAAATCATCACTTTATCCTAAAGCAGGATCTCGAAAGAGATATGCAGACTGTCAAAGTATAAGACATCAATTATGTTATACACATTACGATATATTTACATCTGTCAGGCTCCACTACCTGATTAGAGAGCAAAGATTGCTGTAGTGTTTCTCTTTACTATATATGAAATAGTGAATTTAAGAGATTACCTATTTGTACATATCATAAATCCCTTTTATCTGCTAATCTCTGCCGGGGGCCAACTGTTTGTTACGGTTGTTACATATCAGTCTATACATGTTACATATATACATATATAGTTAAATGTGGTTTGATAACTTTTTTTTGCAAACATGTGTCATTGATCTCACTGTTACATGTAGGTTATACCAATACCAGGGTGTTGTTCCATGACAACTCCCTGGTTATACTGAAGTTTTATGCATCACTTGGGGTGACATATTCCTATTAGAGTCTAATATCAATCCGCAGGAAATGTGCCAATAAGCAGCATACAGGAGAACATCTTTTTTGAAATGTTATCAATGTGGATCTGGGTATTTTTGCGGCTTGGATGTTGACGAGTATGAAACGAAGTACATGAGGTGCAAAAATTGGATCAAATTGAGGCAATTGTAGACTACTTTAGGCCAAACAGGAGCAGCGTACGAATTTTCTTATTATTGCGTAAAGAGGTTTGTTTAGAAGTGACGAAAATTTCAGGCTCTGATAGCAAAAAAAAAAAAAAAAAAAAAAAAAAAAAACAGGTCATGATACGGAAAATTGATGGTGTCATGAATGGCCAACTTGCCGCTATCCAGTGATGGGTAGCCTATAGCTAGTGAGAACTTCTATCTAGATTTAGAGACCACATTACTTTTATAAATTAGTTTGTAAGTCAATGGGGGTATTTAATATGCGTATGCTACCTTGCTTATGTGAAAGTAAGGTAATAATTGGTGGTATATAAGAGGTCATAAGGGTTATGTTTGTAGGATGATTCGAAGGTCAATAAGGAAACTGCTTAGTTAATAATTAATGATCAAGGAAAATAATGGGTTGTGACTATGCATGGTACTGGCACCAGCAATGAATGTTATCAATGTAATGACAATGGGTATGAACACCATGGAATGATTTCAGTGGTCTTCTGGTATTCTGTAATAAGGCCCTGGGTAGTCATGTGATGGTCAGGTGATCAGGTGGTAAAGGTCAATTAAGATATAGCCATATGTGATGGTAAGTGTTATTGTCACTTCTACTGGGGTTGAGAACTGGTGCTGATGACTGGGGTGACTGTGGTCATGGTGCAAGGGCTTTGGTGGGGTTGTGTGTTAATGTTGGGTGCTAGGGCGTGCTGCTTGTACTAGTGTTGGTGCTAGTGCTGGTAGTTGGTGATGGGTGCTAGAGCTGATGTTGGGCGCTAGTGCTGCGTTACCGGGTGCTGCTATGGGCCAGCGCTGGTAGTTAGTAATGGTGATGGGTGGTGTGCTTTCTAGTGTTGGTGCTGGGCGCTAGTGCTCGTGCTAGTGTGGTGCCATTGTTTTGTACCAGTGCTCGGTGGTAGTTGCTTTACTTGTCATTGTGGTGTTTCTAGTGCTGCTATTATGCAGATGGGCTTTGTACATGGTAAGGTATATTGACAAATTAAAAAAATGTTTGTAACTTATCGAAAATTACCTGTGATAACGTATGGCAATCTCTCAGCTGTGATCCAAACCTGCTTCCGCTGGTTCGGTAGTCTCACCAATTGATATCTACTGACGGATATGGTAGCTAAGGTTATGATGGCAGCGAACCCATAAACAGTTGTGGTGAAGCCATTCAGATAGCAGAGACTACAGCCGAATATCCAGTCACCCTTGATCAAGGTACTAATAATGAAAGGACCATTCACAAGCACTGTAAATAATCCGCAGACAGATAAGTTCAATACTAACTTATTCGGCACTGTCCGAAGTTTTGGATTTTTTAAGATGATAAACATTAAGAGGACATTACTGGTGAATGCCAGTAGAAACATCAACGTCATTACTGCAGCTAAAGGGATATTCGCTGTTCCTTCTTCGCCGTTTTCTGCAGCAGTGTTACCACAACTGTTGTGGAAGACGTTATCATCCATATTTATCAATTCCAATTCAAGAAATCAGTGAAAGATCCAGGCGTTCAGTAGTAAAAGACAGCGATGTGAAAAAAAAGGCATTACTCCGTACAGTCACCATTGTTCGGGAGTCTCGATTTTGTTAAGAACATAATCTGAGAATTGATGAGCAATTTATTGAAGGGTGAATATCCTTACTATGTTTCCTGAATATCTCATCTTCTTTTTCTTCTTGAAAAGTCAATGTCTAGACAAACTGTAACAGCTTATTAAATCAAATCTCTTTACCTAGAAATGTTTTACCGAGTACATAAAAGATTGCACTTTCAGGTGCTGCTGACGGTGTTTTGACACGATACGGTCACTTGATCAAAATAAAATGCTACTCTTTCAAACATGTTTCACTATTTAGTTAAGCAATCAAGAAAAAATTAACGTCGAATCAAACACACATCGTTGTAGAGTAGATAAAGTTCTCGTTTTTGTTGTTGTTGAAACAGTCGTTTTCTTTCCAAAATGATCCTGAAGAAAGTGTCTCATCCATGAACAAAAAGAAGTTCGTGAAAAGAGGCTGGTAGTCGCTCGCAACTCGAAGTATCAACTGCCGTTTAATAATATACCTGAACTGTTTTGTACGGACTAGGCATGCCACCTGCTCACGCCGAACTATCATCTGTAATGTATACGTCGTGACACGTCGCTCTATGTATATAGATTATATGTATTGATGCTGTCTTAATAACAGAATTGGGGAAAAAATAATGGTTATATGAAATATGTTAACAAGTATATTAATGTAGCATAAAAACTGTTCTTTTTTTTGCCAACGTGAATGGAACCATATGTTAGTGGATTAATTGTTTAGTGGGTTGAATGAGGGGAATGCCGTCCCTAGCAGTGGCGGAGCTAGGGGTATTGGTCAGGGGGGCGAGAATGGTTTGTAGGGGTGCTTTCGACACTATCTAAGCGGAGCGCCACCACAGGTTGGCGCGGAGCGTACAGAAATTTTTTGAGTAAAGATAATCCCTAGATCGCCGGAAATGACCCTTTCCGGGCCTTGCTAATTTGCAGCTAAACGAAGAATAAATAGGTGTCATCGCTATTTTGTCAGAAAATTACGCTAACAATATGTGACAATGTCAATAGGTATATTTAAGAGCGCAATAAAAAGTCAATAATCACGAATAAGTAAAAAGTGGTAAAAAGCTGAAATGGGCGCCAGCAGTCCATTTGAGTCCGTCAGGGGGGGGGGGGTGGGGGCATTCGCCCCTCGGACTGTATGGACGCTCCGCCATTGGTCCTTACTATAGTTACTATATACCAATAGTCATACCGGTGCCCCGTAAGGAGTTGACTGTAGTAAGCTCTTGGGAAGTTCTGCTATATTAGGGATATTAAAATATCATTTTTGTTTTTTAAAACAATGGAATTGCAGTAACTTTTGAGACGTGTGTCTTCGCCTTACTCAGTATTTGCAGAATGGGTGAATGTGAAATAGCAAGACTGGTTAGAGGTTATGAAGGCATGTGTCCTATTGTGTTCATGAATATTTGTTGGAAGTTCATTATATGAATCGACTATAGTCGTCCGCAATGATCTCTTGACCACAGCGGTAGAACCTCTAGGAAAAGATTTAACAATAGACAATGGTATCCATGAAGGGCAATTAGGTAACTGAATGTAACGGTTGTAGGGGTCAATTAAAGATGAACTTATGCAAAACGTAAAAACACGAGCTATTACAAATTCTATCTGACATTGAAACATTCTTTGACCTGTTTCATAGGCTCCACAATCACCTGCAAGCAGATTTTAATTGTTCGGCAGATTTGAACTGTTCGGTTCCTCTGGAATTGGATATTAAACGAGCTGTATTTTCCCTCTAAGCTGTATTATTCTCGTCGAAATTTGATATATAATTTGTTATCAGCATCATGATTTTTATTTCTAACCTAACAACGATATGTATATATATATATATATATATATATATATATATATATATATATATATATATATATATATATATATATAGTGAGTCTAGTGAGTAAGTGAGCTTAGTTTATTGTGCGAAGTATCAGTTTATCCGTTACCATCGTTACTGAAAATGATTGCTCCGATGGAAACTGGTTTGTTATATTGATAACTCTTTCCCGTATGTCTATCTATATAAGCGAAAAACCATTTGTCCTTGCTATTGATATGTGAATGTTATACGGAGTTATGAATTAGGCATATGACTAATCGATATTTACAAACTTGTGTCAAGAAGTGGAAACGAAGGATTGAAAGAACGATTACCGACGCAACGATTAAACTTTTATAGACTGTTTCTAAAATATAAAAACATGATTTACCTATATTCATTGCATCGTGTTGTTTATTATAAATGATAAACAATGAGCAATTAATGAGAGACAGGGAAGATAAATGTAATGCAAGCCCAACGCTTTTAAGTTTACATTCACACCTGTGTTCCAAATGTTTTCTGATATAAATGATATATAGGCTATAAATGTATATGTGTATATATATATATATATATATATATATATATATATATATATATATATATATATATATATATCACTGCTCCACAATTATCGCGTTCAAAACCGCTTAGTAGATATTGTGTTCTTGTTTGATTTTAATAGAGGGCTTAAACTTAAGTTCATCGTTTTTCTTGCCAAAAACAAAACCAAAGCGAAAACAAAAGCAAAATAAAACGAAACAGTTATAGTTCTACAGCTAAAAGAGAGATAAAAATAACTTCAGTTGTCAAGAAAACAAGTATAGTGACTAACGAAGTTTCTGTATTTCTGAACAAATTTGAACTTGAAATGCCATTTTTCATGAATAAGTTAGGAAACATGAAGTTATAACTATTTGGGTAACTAAAGCATGTTTTTTCCATCACACAGCTGGGTTTTCTTTACTAAGATTATTTTTATTATCTTGTCACATGCTCCGCCTGGCGTTATCATATACAGTCATATAATAATAATAATAACAACAACAATATTAATAACAACAATAATAATGATAATAATAATAATAATAATAATAATAATAATAATAATAATAATAATAATAATAATAATAATAATAATAATAACAACAACAATAATAACAACAACAACAATAATAATGATAATAATAATAATAATAACAATCAGTTATTTTTAGGACACCTTAAAGCGACCACAAATGTGGGAGAAACCCTCAAGGGCTTATGGATTACAACTCACACGTCGGTAGACCTCCAACTCAACATTTTAATTCAAATTTGGAATCTTTTCTATGTAGAAAGTTAGTTCAGATGGGAAAACCGTAGATTGCTCTTGGATGAAAACCCACCTTACTATGACCCGGTCGGTTATCGAACCCGGAACCTCCCGATTGCTAAGCCTAATTGCTTCAAATGCCACCGCCTTTATCCACACTGACACAGCACCCAAATCACGTTGTGAAAGCCGTGCACAAATGTATTAACCCGATTTCATTACTGCACGTTGACAGAAACGTGACCGGAGGATTTTCCCTCTGACTACAGCAAACACCCCACGAGTTGCTCTCCAACATGTTTATGATTTCAGACATACTGATAACAAGTAAAAGAAACAACGTAATTAATTCTAATCCCTAAATCAAGATAATATTCATCCTACGAAATGGATTGTTTTTAAAGTTTTATTCTGCTGTTGTGTTTGGTTAATGATTTTACCATTTGCAGGGATTATCACCGTCAGATGTAAGATCCAATATATCTTTATATTTCAAATGAGTTTTACTTAATTTTAGAGAAATGAATAAAATGTAGAAACAAAATTAATACTTGAAATTGTTACGCAGGCTGCTCATTGTTATTCATATAAAATAACATTCAGACAATTTTTATTTAAAAAAATGTAAAAGGAGAATTCCTTCCAGGGTTCGGTTTCTTCCAAAAGAAGGGATTTTGCTTGTAGAATATATTCTAGAAACCAGCATGTAAGAAAACAATTTATGTATAGGGAATAAATTATACTGCTTCACTATGAGGAGAATTTTTTATGAGAGAGAGATAGAGAGTGTGGGGGGGGGGGGGTGGAGAGAGAGAAATAGGTGGAGGGAGGGGTGGAGAGAGGGGTGACAGAGAAGGGGTGGGGAGGGGCACTGGCGGAGCTAGGGGTATTGGTCAGGAGGGGTGAGAATGGTCTGTAGGGGCGCTTTCGACACTATCTAAGCGGAGCGCCACCAAAGCTTGGCGCGAAGCGTACAGATTTTTTTTTTTAGTAAAGATACTCCCTAGATCGCCGGAAATGACCCTTTCCGGGCCTGGCTAATTTGCAGATAAACGAAGAATAAATAGGTGTCATCGCCAAATTACACCAACAAAATGTGACAAATGTCAATAGGTAGATGAGAGCGCAATAAAAAAGTCAATAATCGCGAATAAGTGAAAGTGGTAAAGAGCTGAAAAGGGCCAGCAGTCCATTTGAGTCCGTCAGGGGGGGGGGGGGGTCCGCCCCCTGACTGTATGGACGCTCCGCCACTGGGAGGGGGGTAGATAGATAGATAGATAGACAGACAGACAGACAGACAGACAGACAGACAGACAGACAGACAGACAGACAGACAGACAGATAGACAGATAGACAGATAGACAGATAGACAGATAGACATATAGACAGATAGACAGATAGACAGATAGACAGATAGACAGATAGACAGATAGACAGATAGACAGATAGACAGATAGACAGATAGACAGATAGACAGATAGACAGATAGACAGATAGACAGATAGACAGATAGACAGATAGACAGATAGACAGATAGACAGATAGACAGATAGACAGATAGACAGATAGACAGATAGACAGATAGACAGATAGACAGATAGACAGATAGACAGATAGATAGATAGATAGATAGATAGATAGATAGATAGATAGATAGATAGATAGATAGATAGATAGATAGATAGATAGATAGATAGATAGATAGATAGATAGATAGATAGATAGATAGATAGATAGATAGATAGATAGATAGATAGATAGATAGATAGATAGATAGATAGATAGATAGATAGATAGATAGATAGATAGATAGATAGATAGATAGATAGATAGATAGATAGATAGATAGATAGATAGATAGATAGATAGACAGACAGATAGATAGATAGATAGATAGATAGATAGATAGACAGACAGACAGACAGACAGACAGACAGATAGATAGATAGATAGATAGATAGATAGATAGATAGATAGATAGATAGATAGATAGATAGATAGATAGATAGATAGATAGAATAGATAGATAGATAGATAGATGTAGATAGATGATAGATAGATAGATAGGGATAAAGATAGATAGATAGATAGATAGATAGATAGATAGATAGATAGATAGATAGATAGATAGATAGATAGATAGATAGATAGATAGATAGATAGATAGATAGATAGATAGATAGATAGATAGATAGATAGATAGATAGATAGATAGATAGATAGATAGATAGATAGATAGATAGATAGATAGATAGATAGATAGATAGATAGATAGATAGATAGATAGATAGATAGATAGATAGATAGATAGATAGATAGATAGATAGATAGATAGATAGATAGATAGATAGATAGATAGATAGATAGATAGATAGATAGATAGATAGATAGATAGATAGATAGATAGATAGATAGATAGATAGATAGATAGATAGATAGATAGATAGATAGATAGATAGATAGATAGATAGATAGATAGATAGATAGATAGATAGATAGATAGATAGATAGATAGATAGATAGATAGATAGATAGATAGATAGATAGATAGATAGATAGATAGATAGATAGATAGATAGATAGATAGATAGATAGATAGATAGATAGATAGATAGATAGATAGATAGATAGATAGATAGATAGATAGATAGATAGATAGATAGATAGATAGATAGATAGATAGATAGATAGATAGATAGATAGATAGATAGATAGATAGATAGATAGATAGATAGATAGATAGATAGATAGATAGATAGATAGATAGATAGATAGATAGATAGATAGATAGATAGATAGATAGATAGATAGATAGATAGATAGATAGATAGATAGATAGATAGATAGATAGATAGATAGATAGATAGATAGATAGATAGATAGATAGATAGATAGATAGATAGATAGATAGATAGATAGATAGATAGATAGATAGATAGATAGATAGATAGATAGATAGATAGATAGATAGATAGATAGATAGATAGATAGATAGATAGATAGATAGATAGATAGATAGATAGATAGATAGATAGATAGATAGATAGATAGATAGATAGATAGATAGATAGATAGATAGATAGATAGATAGATAGATAGATAGATAGATAGATAGATAGATAGATAGATAGATAGATAGATAGATAGATAGATAGATAGATAGATAGATAGATAGATAGATAGATAGATAGATAGATAGATAGATAGAGAGAACTAGTATCAGCTCCTGGTTTTATCTGCATTCTAGTAAATCCATATCAATTAACTCAAGTGGATGCCCAATGAGTGTGGTTGCTCAGTGTCATTGACCATTAAATTGATAACCTATGACCTCACTTCTGGACAGATTACTTAAATCATATTTTATAAGGTGCAATCACGATGGTTCTACCCAAACTGAAGTCACTGTAGCAATAGTAAGTGCAATAGCTTAATACGTGACTTTTATGTTTTGATGTATAAATACCCTCTATAATATATTTAGTATATGAATAGAGTTTAAACTGATTAAATTTTCTACACATGGATCAACACAAACCTGAATTACATAGCCCAACGATATGCGGCTCTAAAGATGGATCCACATACAACATATAAAATTCATTAAAGTTTGCTATTTGACTCCTTTGTTTTGGCTTATCATACTTTGACCATTACTGAGTTCAAATGACCTTTGACATCTGCTGAAAACATTGCAAGTCTCGTACTCCATACGGTAGAGCCGCACACCATGTATGCAGTTCGTCCAGTATGTAGTTTGGATTCAACCAGTTTGTAATTATTTCAGACTTTTGACCTCTGTAAATCTCAAAAGACCTTGACTTCTGCAGAAAACTCTTCTCTAGAATTCGTGTACTCAATAAGGGCGATCCATAAATTTAGTATGTAGAAGTACATACAAGGTTTTCTTTTGGAGTTATTAGGCTTTGACCTCTGTCGACGTCAAATAACCTTTGACCTTCACAGTATTAGTTTTTCTTTTGTCCTCAGTAAGGTGGAAATAAAAGTAAGAAATAAATCCAAGCATTAATTTTTGATCTATCGTGTTTAAAAGGTTTTAAAACTGTGACTCTGGTAACCATTAATGACCTCTGCGAAAAAAACTATAGGATTCTTTTACTTGCTTAGTTACATTCACATGCAGTTCATCCAATATTTGATTTTGAAGTTAGTTTGTTTCAAAGGTTTCACTCTTTGGCCTCTGGTGAACTCAAATGACCATTGGCCCCTGCAGAAATTAACGGGGGCTCTTGCACTAATTAAGGTGCATTCCACATACCCAATATTCACATTTATATTCATCTCAAGAATTGCTTTTGGAGTTATCGTGTTAATGACCTTCGCAAGAAAATATAGAGATCTTCTACGTAGTAAAGTGGATCCACATACTACATATCAAATTCATCCAAAGTTTTACGATCTTAACCTCCGTTGACCTCAAATGACCTTGGTGCTCTGCAGAAACAATAGTGTTTTTGTACTCACTAAAGAGCATCCACACCAAGTTCACCACACCATATAGTTTTTGAGTTATCGTGGTTACAATCCGAGGTGTCACACACACACACTTTTACACCATCAGCACTGCAAAGATTCCTTATGCCTCCGGCAAGCAATAGTAAAATGTTCCATTTAAAACTACAAGTCTTCTGGAAGTTACGGTACTATGAAACAATACTTTTCTAGTATCAACGTCTACATCAGTGCACATCTATCATAGAGGTAATGTATAAGTTAGACTCTAACGATTTTGTAAAATTTACTCCAATGAATTTATACCACCGTTACATCTCACATTGTTGAGACAGTATACAAACAAGAGAATATTGTTATTGAGATGGGTGGTGAGGGAGGGGTGTGTGTGGGGGGGGGGAGGGGGTGGATAGGGGTGTATATGGAGATCTAGGAGGTCACCCACAAAGAATTGAGCAAGATAGAACTGTTATGTCGTGTATGCATCTTAACATTAGCAAGATGAGATTATTGAATCAAATGTGACATTTGTTGTAACATTTTTAACTAAGAACGAGTAACCGAAGGAGGTAACCACGTATAATGTGAATGACGGACGGTTTGTTGGGAATCATCTCCTAATAATGGGACCTCCCTTGCACCCCTGTTGGGACAATTATTTCTATACTGTGCTTTCATGAGCGTACACTATTCAGTATATGACTATCAGGTTTCTGTCAGATAAAAGATCAGGAACTGTTCATACTGTCAGTATGAGTGCTTTGAAGCAGGATATTGGAGAACAGTATAGAGTGGTATTAGCATTAGGAAATTGTCCCAACTGGTTGTCCCCCTGGAAGTGAGAATATAACTAGTTATTGTCAGTTATACGCAGGCGAAGAGGTTGCAGCTTATCACCAAACGCGGCAGCTTTCCAGTGGTGGGAGAAGGCCTGGCCTGACAGTTACAGTAGGCTACATCTGTTAATAAATCTGAAAGGCTGAAAACCGTGACAACTATCATTTATTTATAAATGTATTATATACGAGAACTCCTCTATTACATGGGTAGTTGCATCGCTAGTCACGTGATGATTAAATATTATCAGCATTGTCCCCCTAGATATGCTAGACAGACAAGAAATGGTCACTCATGTTAAAGAGCTACCATATCACACTCCAATCATGTTCCTAATTACAATACCGAATTGTCTATAGTTTGAACGCTCTAAGAATGATCTGGATGTTGATAACCTCTACTTAAATGTAGGGGGAGATGGGGGAGGGGTGGGAGTGGCGAGATGGGGGGGGGGGGCTAATTCTGATGGCCTTGCAAGCCTTCAACGACAAAATATGACAAAATACACAACCAGAGTCTTGTTTTTTAAAGCTTTTTATTTTCAAGTTTGGTTGCTGTACAAAATGGCAAGAACAATTTTCAAACTGGAAGGCACAATATGGTTTGAACTTTTGTGCAGTGCCAACTGTGCCATACAGAAAAGGGCGAAGGCACGGTGAAGAATTTTACTATCATCTGGCCTACATCTTTAAAGGACCAAACAGCCCCTCTCATAGAGTGATTTTAAATCGTGAACAAAATTCAGTCTATTAGTTAAACTATACAAAGGTAAATTTTGATTCCCACCTAGACTGCACACCCATAGAATTGTGCGTATGAGAAACACATGAAGGTGCCGTCAGAAGGCTTACGTAACTATTACGTTATCAATTGTCAATGAAACGAATGAATTGATAAAATTATTTGTTAACAAGGTATACAAAAAAGCTGATAAGTCCCTCAATTATAATTTACCAGTTAAAGCGTTACCACTGTACTTAACGTATGATAGGATATCGTAGCAGGCTTAAAGTGCATTGCACGTGTTTGAACTAGTGCTTTATTATGGTAATGTAAACGCTACATGTAAAATACTACAGGATTCATAATTCTTTACTCATGTGTGTGTGTTTTGTTTCTCCATACTGCTACCAACATAGCTTTGTTTATATTCTTTTGTATACAGAAGGATATAGTTTGCTAAGCATGATGGCCTTTATCCACTTCCTTAGCTAAGGACACAGCTTACAAAGTAGCTAACTGAGGTTTTTTTTTCAAACCATATTCCATTTCTCAAGAGATTTGCTCAGGTTACTATAGCAACAATCTGCAAGACCTATCTTTTCATTTTAAAAGCATGCAACTAACAGACTATTTATCTCCAGAATTGGAGACCACAAAAAAGTTCAGCCCCGAGTTTTTATATGTAAAGCAGGCTAGGATATAGTTGCAAATGCTGCATTAGATTGGGGTAAGTTAAAGTGGCTAGGTATTGTTTCTGCCTTTCTCACGGCTCTAACACGTATATACAACGATTTAATGACACATGTACATTACCAGGTTATATTTTATTATGCAATAGTAAGCTAACAAATTGTGTATAATTTGTTTTCGTTTGCGTTTCGTTGCGGTTCCAGGAAGTTTGTACAAGGTATAGAATATTTTGCTAGTGGAGAGGAAGGGGAGAGGGGGGGGGGGGGGAGCTAACAACCACGCATGATACAGTATACAATCTCCAGAGCTTGAGTAACCTCTAACTAGAATCGTGGTGTGACAAAACTAGTAAAGTCGCTTCCAGTAATGTGTGCAGAATTTTGGCAAAATCAGAACTCCGACTGATTTAGGTAGGGCATGAACCTTTGGCCCGGAAAAAAAGTTGTCTTATTATTCTCCATGTACATAGTCCCCGGCTAGATGTAGCACCTCTGCGATCTTCACCCCCTCACCTCCCCCTCCTCACTGCCTCATTGCACACACAACCGGTAGTTTGTTAGTTATGATATATACTCCTAAGCAGCTGCTTCTATTGACTAAACAAGAGTTCTGAATTTTACAAAATCCCCGAATGAATGTAGCCCCTCTCCGCTCTTCACCCCCCCCCCCCCCACTCCCTCCTTGCGCACACCATTATTTTTTATTTAGTTACGATATACTGTATAATCGCAAGCAGAACAGTTTTAAATAAACTTTTCCGCATGACTATAACATAACTAAATTTAAAACAAGCCAAAAGTTTATATGTAAATACTACGTGTTAAATCTGTCATCAACACGCCTTCGTACATGCATCTCGCTGCTTCACTTGTTTTTCGTCTTTCCCTTATTTGTATGCTCGTACTTTGACTTATTGCCATTTAGTAAAATTATTGACCGATTAAAAGTACAGACTGATATCATATATATTAAATCGATAAAAGGATACAAAGATTTTTTTATTATTTTGGAGATAACAAAATCGATGCACACCATGCTCGCATCCATGATCAATCCACAATTGGCAGTTTTTCATTATTATATAGTATACGAAGAAGATAGATAGTTTTAATATGAATAACCACTTCATTTAATACTGGTTAAGAAGGAATAGAAAGTTATAAAAAAGAAATTAATTATCAACGTTACATTCATGCTCCAACTTTTCATTATATACAAATAGCGCATTCAGCATTTTTATATTAAAAATTGTGATTACAAATAAAAAATAAAAAAATTGTATAAAAGGACAGTCATGTTGAATATATGATGGAGAGAAGATGATAATAATCATAATAGTAATAAATGATAATGATAAAAAAAATGGTCAAAGATATTCGCAAGAAGCGTGCAGTATGTACAAAGCAGCAAAATTGGGAGGAATACTGTTCTCAATGCTGTTGTGAATTCTTTTTACTTGACGTCAGGGACCAAGTAATCTGGGTCATAGTTTGTAAGCACCCTCTCGTACTTTGGTTGACAGTTTGGGATACCGGGAGGGGCACTAGGTAGGTCCGGTTTGGTGTATCGGTAGGGGTACTCATCGATTTCTTGGTAGACTGAGTTGGTATCTTCTTTCCCATAGTCGATACTATGGGTAATAATTGCCTTGTTATCTGGTTTTACACTGAGAGACGGGAAAGCTGTGAACAGAAAGAAAACGAACAAGTGTATGTAAGTTACACATGAGCAGTACGTGATGATCCAACTGCATACCGCATAACGCGTATCGAAGAGTAACCGTGATATATATATATATATATATATATATATATATATATATATATATATATATATATATATATATATATATATATATATATCCAGCTTCATGATACCAAAGCAATAAAATAAACAACAACAAATCAACACCACACAATCAGATATATAGCGCTGTATGTGACGTCACAGATTCTCGACAACCCACTCAAGCTTTTTAAAAGATGCCTAGGATGACTGTGGGTACAAAATTATTTCTCTAGATCTTTTTGTTTTCTTGAGAATATATTACCATTAACATAGGATGTTTGTCAATGAAAAAGTGACTGAACTTCTCAGTCTATAGTACACAGACTATTAGGTCTCAGGTGCAGCACAAACCTCAATGGGAATAGCATGATACTTTTATCGGACTTCAAATAACATGTTTACACTGAACTGCAAACTTTTCAAAGACAAAAATGGGATGGTATGGATATCCTAGGGTGCGTCTTAGTTCAAATGAAGTTTAAAGAACATATTTTGGTTGATTTATTTTTAAATAAGAAAATATTATTTATTTTATTATTTTTTAAATAAGAATAAGAAGAATTTAAATATATTAAAAGGAAAACATTCAGACCTGCACCAAGCAACTGACGTCATCATCAATAGATCGCTCAGCATAGTTTACAAATAATTACAAAATTAAGGTGAATACCTTGAAAACTGGAATATCAATAGAAGCATTAATTTAGTACTCATATTTTCCTTAATTTAAAGAACTCTGATACATCAACAATTTAACTTCCGCCTACGTTTATCCTGTAAACAGTAGCAACTACCTTCATTTTGAATGAGGGATGTAAACAGCCCACACTAAAACTGTAACAAAAACAGATTTAATGGCATGCAAATTATTCACTAGTCATCGTATAAGGCAAAACGACTTGCGCAAAATCCAGTGAATTAGCGATTCATTTATTTCTCCTTATGCTCTAAATTATGATTCGGGGTTAATCTCATCGGCATGTTCTAACATGTGTCATATAATCGAATTCATTTTTTTTTTATTCTCGAGTTATCGGTTATTGAAAATATTTTGCGAGAGACATATCTCAATTTGCTGCTCATGATTTTTGCTTCGCGTTAAAGGCCGAGTGTTTGTTATTACGTCATGATGGTGCAATAAACATAGCAAACTCGAGTAGTAATAAAGGAGTTAAATCTCTGGTATGCTCCTTTAAGGCTAAATCGTTGATGACGTAATATCCTCGGGTCAGACCTAAATGTCAATACATTGTTTTATAATTCTGATAAGTCTCAAGCAAAAGTTGTTTTTATGACGTCATACAACCGATATTGCTCTTTCACGTTCATTATACAAACAGCCCATAAATATATGACACATCCAACATCCTCGATGATAAGTTGGTAATCTCACCTTAAATTTGTTATTTAGGCTACCGAGTTGACAGTAGACATCGATCTCTGTGGTTTATAAACTTTCAATGCTTAATGGATAATTTCTCGGAAAATAAATGTGGAGTGTGAGCGGTATGTTTTAATTGGTCTTGAACATTAATAATTGATGATGTGCCTAAAGTCTGACAGCTAATCCTTCAGAGGAATGAAAACACTCACCGACGTAAAACACAAACAATGTCACTAGAAGGAATAACCGGAACACGAACGTTATGTACCTCAACACATAGGCGTAGGAGCCCAATTTGATTTGGGGGGGGGGGGCTGTCACGACTTGACCGCGCGTGTTCAACATGTTAATGTACATATCATATAAGCATGCATCGGTTATTACATCGCATGCCAATTAAATACAATCATTTGCCGTGTTATTACCCTTCCAAATATATATGGGTTATAATTTTTGGGCAAACCGTTACAATAATAATGATAATATTAATATAAGTTTAACCATTGTAACACACATTCCAATTTATATTTCTTTCAGTAGGTGCCCGAAAAATTCTCAGCATATTGCCCGAATTTTCACAAAAATATTACCCGCCTATGCCTCAACATACCATAACATTTCCGAATTTGAAGCGCTAATTTTAGACAGGTGGAACCCCTCCCCCTATTGCCGGATTCATGAGTTTTTATTTATAGGAGTAGGACGGGCAGTGGAGGTGTCATCCTGAGTCGATGAAGCCGACCCCTTAAGGGGGGAGGAGTGGGGGTCTGGCTGAACTCTCCCGGACAATTTGAAATTTTATACGTCATAATTATGATGCATATTTAGACTGTTTATTAGGTATATAATTTGATCTAAACGCAAGATCATGCCAATAACTGCATGATTTGGAATTTTTGCGTTAAGGTTGAAAAGAGGGTGCGGGGGGGGGGGGAGATGCGGAGGGAGTGTTAACCCCACACCCACTGGATCCTGCTCCTCTCCCATTGCCGAGGCCAGCATGAACTTTGACTTTTGGTGCCTATATATCCACCAGACACTCTACGCTATATGACAAGGCGTATCCGATCTTTAAAATTATTTTTTGGGAAAGACACGATTAGGTATACTGATCCTTAGGTGGCCCTTAATTCAATATCGCCTATTTTACAACCCACACAGTGACGTCACACTTGATACCCCCTCTCCAAACGCTTACCTTTACTTTCCATCTCATGATTACGTTTTCTGTGAGGAAAAAAGAAAGAAAGAAATGATATTTCAGAAAATAAAAAGTGAATAAATAATTGATGGCGTACTTGACGTTCCTCTATTATCATGCAGTTTTACCAGATAATGTAACCCGTATGTTGTTCAAGGTAGAAACAAAGAAACAATAACCAAAATATATCTATCTCTGAGAGGGCAGATCAAGGATTTAAAAAGGAGGGGGAGGGGTGGGTGTCCCTGAGGTTGGTGAAGCCGTCTCTCATGAATGTTCAGGCCATTACCTTTAATCAGTATAAGTGGAAATGTGAAGTAATTATTATTTATAAGCACAACCTGCAGTCTAAACATATATATGTATAGCTATATTTATATATGCTATATGTGTATATATATATATATATATATATATATATGTCTTTATATGTATCTATATGCATACTATAGCAACTGATGAAAACCAAATTTATAGTCTATATATCTAACCTCAGAGTGCACTATTTGACTTCTAAATTGTTAATAATCTGGTAACATTTCCCAGCTGGCGAAACAGAAGCAATACAAAGTCATGGTCATGATATTTCAATATAGTGTATAAAGAGATACAAATGAACCTGTTCCCAACAAAGAAATTAAACCAAAGAAGACGAAAAAAGAAGAACATCACAAAACCTTGATTTATCGGTTCAAAGAATGAATTTGCTTGATCGTATTTTTATGATTGTTATTATGATTGTTATAGAATATATCTGTTTGAGAAGTATCTACAAATTTTGCGAATTGTCTGTAAGCTCAAATAAGGCAGACAACGAAAAAGGACTTATTCCTTGGACAATAAACTGTTCTTGCAATGTCCCTCTATCAAATTGGGCTTTGATTGTTTCCATAGCAACTGATCTGTTTTATTGTTAACTGCACATGCGCCGAGTCCGTAGACTTATTTACTTTTACGAGTCAGTTATTACATATAACAGCATACAAAGCGCCATCTTTGCAATTCATCAAAACCTTTATCGATCGATGACAATCGTGAAGTATAATTGTATATTTTTTTTCAAAAATAGAAATGATACGAGTCGTCCGTCATTCAACGACGATCACGTTATATTTTGGTTTATTCACCGAATATGAAAGCATTTGGGAGTACGCCCCCAAATCCGTCCACTCACTGACGGGTTATATTTTGTTTATTCACCGAATATGAAAGCTAGTGGGAGTCCGCCCCCTCACTGACGTTTGACAACGCTTATAGATGATATCCGTCCGAATAAATATTAGATGATATTTAGAAGTTGAATGATCGATATTAATTCTATTCCAAAATGCACCACCCCAAAATCTCCCATTCACTCTCCACCCAACCCCCCCCCCCCCAACTTACTCGTCCACCTGAAGCAGCCTCGCTACGTTTCAGTACAAAAGCATAAGCAAGCCAAACACATGCCTAAGTTCCCCGTTATCTATATATGTCCCTGTTCAACTATTCCCTGTTGTAAATCCGTTTTCATTGGCTAACTTACCTTGCTGAATATTTAGTGGAAATGAGAAGAACCAGAGCAATCAATAACATGAGCGCAGCGCCCCCACCTGCGACGAGGGCTAAGGTCATGTTGAAAGTGTTATCCAAATCAGAATCGGGGCTTTCTACATACAAATAGAGAGAAAGGAAAAAAATAAGCGAATAAATTAGCGAACACTGAGCGATAAAGGTAGGCACATGGAACGATAATAACCGCAAGCGCACACTGAACGACAAATGAGCGCACACGCCGATAATCAGCACACACTGAAGTAAAGATAAGGGCACACTGTACAACCATTTCCTATTCACGAGCGGTGCTCACTAGCCTTGCTTGTGTCACGTGCAAAATGGATTATTCGTGATTGGTAACATTTGTTGAAATTAGTCGGTTGTAGTCGTGATTCTCTCACACAGCACGACAATCCCCGACGGGGACAGCGCTACATATTGTGTATTTCCGACTGAAGCCGAGGCGACAGTGAACTGTCTAAAATATTGATCAGTTGTAGTCGTAAGCATAATCTCACTGCCCATATATATTCATAATTCTAATTGTTTAATCGGTTGGTGTTGAGTCGGACAGTGTGTGGCCGGCTTAAATGTAATCAATATTGCCCATCCCCCTCCCCTCCCCCAATTTTTGTTGTTGTAGAAAATCATGTCATGCATCACCCATATTCAACAAGCATCTTACTGCCACTATTTAACAGCAACCGTTCCTCTCTTAAACATTTAATTGGAACCCCATAGCTGCTTCCGAAAATAATTTTGAGACCTTTGTTTTGGATGACCAAGATTACCCGTTGTATTGTCTGGGCGAGTTATTGGTCGGAGTGGAAGAATAAGACCCAAATCTCCTAGTAAAAACCGATACACCGATTCAAACCGATACAAACCGATGCAACACTCTCTTGTCTCATATTTTAACAGTAAGTATACTAGGTGTATAGGGTTTAATTTTTTGTGTGCGAAGTTTATTTCCTATATTGCACGTGATTCTCACGTGCAATAAATGTAATTCTTTGTAGGTTTAATTCTTTTGTGCATTCATCCCTTTTATAAGATCTTGGCATGATGTATTCTGCTTTATCTATACCCTTATTCAATATTATAATTGTTTCTATGTAGCGAGCTGTAACTGCCCATTTTTGGTGCTAAAATAAAGTTGATTTGAATTTTGAACACACTTTTATGTTCAATGCTTTAATGTTCAGCATGCTTAAACTGGGGTCAATACATGTCACAAAGCTAATTAAGGGAATATCAAGCTAATGAATACAAGTCTTACCTTGTTTTGCGACTTTGGCCCGTTTCTTACAATTTCCGGAAAAGACGTCACATTCTTCTCCAGGATAACAAGTACAAGTTCGATTGCAGGTAAGTCCCCAACTTTTCGCTGGACATGGATTTGTACACCTGCAAAGCATATAGATGAGAAATAAGAACTCAAGACTTCAAACATAATCATCGTCAGAATTAAGTTAATGATACTGAAGTATCGATATAATTACAATAGATATTGTATTATGCTATTATGTGGATTTTAAAAACTTCATAGAACGACTGTTCATTTTTCAATTTCTGTCACATTGAGCCCTTTCTTATACCAGCATTCGGCTTGATAACTTTCGAGACGTTAGTTCGCAAATGACGTATTATGATTGGAGAACACAGGATCAGATTCTGTAATCCCTAATCCCAATTTGAGGAGGATTTGATTACGCGGCAAAGGATTATAAGTTATGTTTGAAGGCATGTTCACGTCATTTGCGGTTTTCGCTCTCATGCTCAATGACACAGTTTAACATAACTGAACTGTAAATTTGCATTCGCTGTGCTGAACCCTGTAGTTTTTGCCAATATATGGTAATCTGTCGCGTTTCCATGTGGGCATTCACCTTGTTAAATTAAAAATGTAATCAATGTTTTTGTTTTTACATTGTTTTTAATAACCACCTTAATGTTTATATTTAGTATAAAGTCGACTATACGTTCACAGAAAAATATGCAATATAAT